>NW_027136216.1:0-77230 GCF_039906515.1 Pseudorca crassidens | reverse complement strand
AGAGCCCAAATCCTCCCTGCGGGTGGGTGGGGGGCTTGGCACACCAGCATGGAATGTAAGGCTGTTTAGAACTGCGTACCTTGCGGCCGTGTGACGGCCGCACGAACGAGAGCTTTCGAGCGAACAGGGCAGCGCTTCGCCATCACCGTTGCACATTCACGGAGCTTAGTCAAACGAACGCATTTACTTCCTGGGGCTGCCAACACAGCCGAGGAGTTGGAAGGCATACAGCGAGGGCCCTTTGACAGTTGTCACAACGAACGTGAGGGCACAGTGGTCTCGTGAAATACCTTCCACGGTCGAAGCATTCCGTTAACGCATGCCCCTCCGCTCCCTCTGGCACTCCGACGTGTTCCTAACGGGGGAAATCTGGACTTTTGCTCGAGGCCGGGGTGGGGCGGGGGGACTCACAATTCTTCTGCCGGCGAGCTCCAGAGCGCTCCTGCTGAAGCTCCCAGCAAGGAACTGAGAGCAGCAGGCCTCACACGAGTCAACTCAGACTTCTTCTGTCACGAGTCAACTCAGACTTCTCATGGGAGGCCTTCCGGCAGCAAAGAGAAGGTGCGCGCGAGGAGTGTGCTTCAGGCAGCTTAGGACCCGCCACTGTCTCGCCTACCACGGAGGGGAATCAGGTTTGGCCAGGGTCGCCCAGCTTCACACCTGAGCTCATACAGTTATCGTCAGTGGTTTCTGATTACCTCAAGGAAACACAACGGGAGGGACAGGGCCCTTCCGTGGAGGCCCTTTAGGGCACAGGGACCTCTGCGTGGGATCTACTGGGTAAGTATGGCAGTACCTCAGGTAGGCCTCAGTGACCAAGGCTCTCCGGCTCACGCCTAGCTGTGTAAAGCAGTGTGGCGAACGTACGTACTGCTCCTCAGGCTGGGCCCACAGCCTAGCTTTCGCTTCTGTGAGAGTGCTGTCCCGAGTCTCTTCCTGGAGCCAGTCGTCAGCGAGGTGTCTTTTGGCACTGCAGTTCTCTTTCAGTCAAGGAGGCCGTGCGACTGACTGGCAAAGGGAGTCCCACCAGCGCTGCTTTCGCCAGTCTCACTGACGACTGGCCCACTCTACCTAGGCAACACAGAGAGGAGTACGCTGCCCTAGCTATGAATGTGAAGAGCTGTCTCCAGGGGCCTGCTTACGCTAAGGTTCCTCAGAAGCCAGAGGTCGCCGTTCCGGCACGGAGAGAGGTCATCCTGCGAAACTGGTGAATGGGCTCCTACCCTGTGTGTCCCCAGGAGCGTCGCAGGGTTAAGGCGCTCCGTGGTGGAGTATGGCCTCATTGGAGACCCCTGCACACCCAAGTCCCCTGACGTGAAACACTGGAACTTCACCGTGAGGCCCGAGGTCACCTTTCGTTCGGCCGGAGCCGAACCTGGGGTGCCGTGGGAGGAGTTCCTAGAAAGGGATTGCCAGCACGGTTTTCGCTTTGGGAGAACACGCAGCCTCGGCCCACAACGACAGTCCTGCCGTGCAGAGACGTCGGGCCGCTAGTGCTGTTCCAGGCAGCTTTGAAGCCAAGCGCAAGGCGCCTCAAACGGGGAGAAAGCGTCCTCTCCCCTCCGCGTCCACGTTCAAGCTGAATGATCGCAGCATGTTCTCGGAAGGCTCTGCCGAGCTATCTAGTACAAGGGAGAGAGAGCCTGCCTCTGCCGAGAAAGGTTTTGACGTGGGGATGCTGGACAGGCGGAAGAGCGTTCCCCAGGCCGTGCGAATTTGAGGCCTTGGTGATTCTGGATGGTCCCCAGGGTCCAGAATTGTCCCTGGGAAAGCTGTCCTTTTCCCTCTTTTTCCGGCTGGAAGTACACCTCTGGCATCCGACTGCCGTTTGGCGACGTCCTGTGGTAGACGCCCTGGTTTCACTTGGACGCACACTGGTGTTTCTCAGAAGAGCCAAATCCTCCCTGCGGGTGGGTGGGGGCTTGGCACACCAGCATGGAATGTAAGGCTGTTTAGAACTGCGTACCTTGCGGCCGTGTGACGGCCGCACGAACGAGAGCTTTCGAGCGAACAGGGCAGCGCTTCGCCATCACCGTTGCACATTCACGGAGCTTAGTCAAACGAACGCATTTACTTCCTGGGGCTCCAACACAGCCGAGGAGTTGGAAGGCATACAGCGAGGGCCCTTTGACAGTTGTCACAACGAACGTGAGGGCACAGTGTCTCGTGAAATACCTTCCACGGTCGAAGCTTTCCGTTAACGCATGCCCCTCCGCTCCCTCTGGCACTCCGACGTGTTCCTAACGGGGAAATCTGGACTTTTGCTCGAGGGCGGGGTGGGCGGGGGGACTCACAATCTTCTGCCGGCGAGCTCCAGAGCGCTCCTGCTGAAGCTCCCAGCAAGGAACTGAGAGCAGCAGGCCTCACACGAGTCAACTCAGACTTCTTCTGTCACGAGTCAACTCAGACTTCTCATGGGAGGCCTTCCGGCAGCAAAGAGAAGGTGCGCGCGAGGAGTGTGCTTCAGGCAGCTTAGGACCCGCCACTGTCTCGCCTACCACGGAGGGGAATCAGGTTTGGCCAGGGTCGCCCAGCTTCACACCTGAGCTCATACAGTATCGTCAGTGGTTTCTGATTACCTCAAGGAAACACAACGGGGAGGGACAGGGCCCTTCCGTGGAGGCCCTTTAGGGCACAGGGACCTCTGCGTGGGATCTAACTGGGTAAGTATGGCAGTACCTCAGGTAGGCCTCAGTGACCAAGGGCTCTCCGGCTCACGCCTAGCTGTGTAAAGCAGTGTGGCGAACGTACGTACTGCTCCTCAGGCTGGGCCCACAGCCTAGCTTTCGCTTCTGTGAGAGTGCTGTCCCGAGTCTCTTCCTGGAGCCAGTCGTCAGCGAGGTGTCTTTGGCACTGCAGTTCTCTTTCAGTCAAGGAGGCCGTGCGACTGACTGCAAAGGGAGTCCCACCAGCGCTGCTTTCGCCCAGTCTCACTGACGACTGGCCCCACTCTACCTAGGCAACACAGAGAGGAGTACGCTGCCCTAGCTATGAATGTGAAGAGCTGTCTCCAGGGGCCTGCTTACGCTAAGGTTCCTCAGAAGCCAGAGGTCGCCGTCCGGCACGGAGAGAGGTCATCCTGCGAAACTGGTGAATGGGCTCCTACCCTGTGTGTCCCCAGGAGCGTCGCAGGGGTTAAGGCGCTCCGTGGTGGAGTATGGCCTCATTGGAGACCCCTGCACACCCAAGTCCCCTGACGTGAAACACTGGAACTTCACCGTGAGGCCCGAGGTCACCTTTCGTTCGGACCGAAGCCGAACCTGGGTGCCGTGGGAGGAGTTCCTAGAAAGGATTGCCAGCACGGTTTTCGCTTTGGAGAACACGCAGCCTCGGCCCACAACGACAGTCCTGCCGTGCAGAGACGTCGGGCCGCTAGTGCTGTTCCAGGCAGCTTTGAAGCCAAGCGCAAGGCGCCTCCAAACGGGGAGAAAGCGTCCTCTCCCCTCCGCGTCCCACGTTCAAGCTGAATGACGCAGCATGTTTCTCGGAAGGCTCTGCCGAGCTATCTAGTACAAGGAGAGAGAGCCTGCCTCTGCCGAGAAAGGTTTTGACGTGGGGATTGCTGGACAGGCGGAAGAGCGTTCCCCAGGCCGTGCGAATTTGAGGCCTTGGTGATTCTGGATGGTCCCCAGGGTCCAGAATTGTCCCTGGGAAAGCTGTCCTTTTCCCTCTTTTTCCGGCTGGAAGTACACCTCTGGCATCCGACTGCCGTTTGGCGACGTCCTGTGGTAGACGCCCTGGTTTCACTTGGACGCACACTGGTGTTTCTCAGAAGAGCCCAAATCCTCCCTGCGGGTGGGTGGGGGGCTTGGCACACCAGCATGGAATGTAAGGCTGTTTAGAACTGCGTACCTTGCGGCCGTGTGACGGCCGCACGAACGAGAGCTTTCGAGCGAACAGGGCAGCGCTTCGCCATCACCGTTGCACATTCACGGAGCTTAGTCAAACGAACGCATTTACTTCCTGGGGCTCCAACACAGCCGAGGAGTTGGAAGGCATACAGCGAGGGCCCTTTGACAGTTGTCACAACGAACGTGAGGGCACAGTGTCTCGTGAAATACCTTCCACGGTCGAAGCATTCCGTTAACGCATGCCCCTCCGCTCCCTCTGGCACTCCGACGTGTTCCTAACGGGGGAAATCTGGACTTTTGCTCGAGGCCGGGGTGGGGCGGGGGGACTCACAATTCTTCTGCCGGCGAGCTCCAGAGCGCTCCTGCTGAAGCTCCCAGCAAGGAACTGAGAGCAGCAGGCCTCACACGAGTCAACTCAGACTTCTTCTGTCACGAGTCAACTCAGACTTCTCATGGGAGGCCTTCCGGCAGCAAAGAGAAGGTGCGCGCGAGGAGTGTGCTTCAGGCAGCTTAGGACCCGCCACTGTCTCGCCTACCACGGAGGGGAATCAGGTTTGGCCAGGGTCGCCCAGCTTCACACCTGAGCTCATACAGTTATCGTCAGTGGTTTCTGATTACCTCAAGGAAACACAACGGGAGGGACAGGGCCCTTCCGTGGAGGCCCTTTAGGGCACAGGGACCTCTGCGTGGGATCTACTGGGTAAGTATGGCAGTACCTCAGGTAGGCCTCAGTGACCAAGGCTCTCCGGCTCACGCCTAGCTGTGTAAAGCAGTGTGGCGAACGTACGTACTGCTCCTCAGGCTGGGCCCACAGCCTAGCTTTCGCTTCTGTGAGAGTGCTGTCCCGAGTCTCTTCTGGAGCCAGTCGTCAGCGAGGTGTCTTTTGGCACTGCAGTTCTCTTTCAGTCAAGGAGGCCGTGCGACTGACTGGCAAAGGGAGTCCCACCAGCGCTGCTTTCGCCAGTCTCACTGACGACTGGCCCACTCTACCTAGGCAACACAGAGAGGAGTACGCTGCCCTAGCTATGAATGTGAAGAGCTGTCTCCAGGGGCCTGCTTACGCTAAGGTTCCTCAGAAGCCAGAGGTCGCCGTTCCGGCACGGAGAGAGGTCATCCTGCGAAACTGGTGAATGGGCTCCTACCCTGTGTGTCCCCAGGAGCGTCGCAGGGTTAAGGCGCTCCGTGGTGGAGTATGGCCTCATTGGAGACCCCTGCACACCCAAGTCCCCTGACGTGAAACACTGGAACTTCACCGTGAGGCCCGAGGTCACCTTTCGTTCGGCCGGAGCCGAACCTGGGGTGCCGTGGGAGGAGTTCCTAGAAAGGGATTGCCAGCACGGTTTTCGCTTTGGGAGAACACGCAGCCTCGGCCCACAACGACAGTCCTGCCGTGCAGAGACGTCGGGCCGCTAGTGCTGTTCCAGGCAGCTTTGAAGCCAAGCGCAAGGCGCCTCCAAACGGGGAGAAAGCGTCCTCTCCCCTCCGCGTCCCACGTTCAAGCTGAATGACGCAGCATGTTTCTCGGAAGGCTCTGCCGAGCTATCTAGTACAAGGGAGAGAGAGCCTGCCTCTGCCGAGAAAGGTTTTGACGTGGGGATTGCTGGACAGGCGGAAGAGCGTTCCCCAGGCCGTGCGAATTTGAGGCCTTGGTGATTCTGGATGGTCCCAAGGGTCCAGAATTGTCCCTGGGAAAGCTGTCCTTTTCCCTCTTTTTCCGGCTGGAAGTACACCTCTGGCATCCGACTGCCGTTTGGCGACGTCCTGTGGTAGACGCCCTGGTTTCACTTGGGACGCACACTGGTGTTTCTCAGAAGAGCCCAAATCCTCCCTGCGGGTGGGTGGGGGGCTTGGCACACCAGCATGGAATGTAAGGCTGTTTAGAACTGCGTACCTTGCGGCCGTGTGACGGCCGCACGAACGAGAGCTTTCGAGCGAACAGGGCAGCGCTTCGCCATCACCGTTGCACATTCACGGAGCTTAGTCAAACGAACGCATTTACTTCCTGGGGCTCCAACACAGCCGAGGAGTTGGAAGGCATACAGCGAGGGCCCTTTGACAGTTGTCACAACGAACGTGAGGGCACAGTGTCTCGTGAAATACCTTCCACGGTCGAAGCATTCCGTTAACGCATGCCCCTCCGCTCCCTCTGGCACTCCGACGTGTTCCTAACGGGGGAAATCTGGACTTTTGCTCGAGGCCGGGGTGGGGCGGGGGGACTCACAATTCTTCTGCCGGCGAGCTCCAGAGCGCTCCTGCTGAAGCTCCCAGCAAGGAACTGAGAGCAGCAGGCCTCACACGAGTCAACTCAGACTTCTTCTGTCACGAGTCAACTCAGACTTCTCATGGGAGGCCTTCCGGCAGCAAAGAGAAGGTGCGCGCGAGGAGTGTGCTTCAGGCAGCTTAGGACCCGCCACTGTCTCGCCTACCACGGAGGGGAATCAGGTTTGGCCAGGGTCGCCCAGCTTCACACCTGAGCTCATACAGTTATCGTCAGTGGTTTCTGATTACCTCAAGGAAACACAACGGGAGGGACAGGGCCCTTCCGTGGAGGCCCTTTAGGGCACAGGGACCTCTGCGTGGGATCTACTGGGTAAGTATGGCAGTACCTCAGGTAGGCCTCAGTGACCAAGGCTCTCCGGCTCACGCCTAGCTGTGTAAAGCAGTGTGGCGAACGTACGTACTGCTCCTCAGGCTGGGCCCACAGCCTAGCTTTCGCTTCTGTGAGAGTGCTGTCCCGAGTCTCTTCCTGGAGCCAGTCGTCAGCGAGGTGTCTTTTGGCACTGCAGTTCTCTTTCAGTCAAGGAGGCCGTGCGACTGACTGGCAAAGGGAGTCCCACCAGCGCTGCTTTCGCCAGTCTCACTGACGACTGGCCCACTCTACCTAGGCAACACAGAGAGGAGTACGCTGCCCTAGCTATGAATGTGAAGAGCTGTCTCCAGGGGCCTGCTTACGCTAAGGTTCCTCAGAAGCCAGAGGTCGCCGTTCCGGCACGGAGAGAGGTCATCCTGCGAAACTGGTGAATGGGCTCCTACCCTGTGTGTCCCCAGGAGCGTCGCAGGGTTAAGGCGCTCCGTGGTGGAGTATGGCCTCATTGGAGACCCCTGCACACCCAAGTCCCCTGACGTGAAACACTGGAACTTCACCGTGAGGCCCGAGGTCACCTTTCGTTCGGCCGGAGCCGAACCTGGGGTGCCGTGGGAGGAGTTCCTAGAAAGGGATTGCCAGCACGGTTTTCGCTTTGGGAGAACACGCAGCCTCGGCCCACAACGACAGTCCTGCCGTGCAGAGACGTCGGGCCGCTAGTGCTGTTCCAGGCAGCTTTGAAGCCAAGCGCAAGGCGCCTCCAAACGGGGAGAAAGCGTCCTCTCCCCTCCGCGTCCCACGTTCAAGCTGAATGACGCAGCATGTTTCTCGGAAGGCTCTGCCGAGCTATCTAGTACAAGGGAGAGAGAGCCTGCCTCTGCCGAGAAAGGTTTTGACGTGGGGATTGCTGGACAGGCGGAAGAGCGTTCCCCAGGCCGTGCGAATTTGAGGCCTTGGTGATTCTGGATGGTCCCAAGGGTCCAGAATTGTCCCTGGGAAAGCTGTCCTTTTCCCTCTTTTTCCGGCTGGAAGTACACCTCTGGCATCCGACTGCCGTTTGGCGACGTCCTGTGGTAGACGCCCTGGTTTCACTTGGGACGCACACTGGTGTTTCTCAGAAGAGCCCAAATCCTCCCTGCGGGTGGGTGGGGGGCTTGGCACACCAGCATGGAATGTAAGGCTGTTTAGAACTGCGTACCTTGCGGCCGTGTGACGGCCGCACGAACGAGAGCTTTCGAGCGAACAGGGCAGCGCTTCGCCATCACCGTTGCACATTCACGGAGCTTAGTCAAACGAACGCATTTACTTCCTGGGGCTCCAACACAGCCGAGGAGTTGGAAGGCATACAGCGAGGGCCCTTTGACAGTTGTCACAACGAACGTGAGGGCACAGTGTCTCGTGAAATACCTTCCACGGTCGAAGCATTCCGTTAACGCATGCCCCTCCGCTCCCTCTGGCACTCCGAGGTGTTCCTAACGGGGGAAATCTGGACTTTTGCTCGAGGCCGGGGTGGGGCGGGGGGACTCACAATTCTTCTGCCGGCGAGCTCCAGAGCGCTCCTGCTGAAGCTCCCAGCAAGGAACTGAGAGCAGCAGGCCTCACACGAGTCAACTCAGACTTCTTCTGTCACGAGTCAACTCAGACTTCTCATGGGAGGCCTTCCGGCAGCAAAGAGAAGGTGCGCGCGAGGAGTGTGCTTCAGGCAGCTTAGGACCCGCCACTGTCTCGCCTACCACGGAGGGGAATCAGGTTTGGCCAGGGTCGCCCAGCTTCACACCTGAGCTCATACAGTTATCGTCAGTGGTTTCTGATTACCTCAAGGAAACACAACGGGAGGGACAGGGCCCTTCCGTGGAGGCCCTTTAGGGCACAGGGACCTCTGCGTGGGATCTACTGGGTAAGTATGGCAGTACCTCAGGTAGGCCTCAGTGACCAAGGCTCTCCGGCTCACGCCTAGCTGTGTAAAGCAGTGTGGCGAACGTACGTACTGCTCCTCAGGCTGGGCCCACAGCCTAGCTTTCGCTTCTGTGAGAGTGCTGTCCCGAGTCTCTTCCTGGAGCCAGTCGTCAGCGAGGTGTCTTTTGGCACTGCAGTTCTCTTTCAGTCAAGGAGGCCGTGCGACTGACTGGCAAAGGGAGTCCCACCAGCGCTGCTTTCGCCAGTCTCACTGACGACTGGCCCACTCTACCTAGGCAACACAGAGAGGAGTACGCTGCCCTAGCTATGAATGTGAAGAGCTGTCTCCAGGGGCCTGCTTACGCTAAGGTTCCTCAGAAGCCAGAGGTCGCCGTTCCGGCACGGAGAGAGGTCATCCTGCGAAACTGGTGAATGGGCTCCTACCCTGTGTGTCCCCAGGAGCGTCGCAGGGTTAAGGCGCTCCGTGGTGGAGTATGGCCTCATTGGAGACCCCTGCACACCCAAGTCCCCTGACGTGAAACACTGGAACTTCACCGTGAGGCCCGAGGTCACCTTTCGTTCGGCCGGAGCCGAACCTGGGGTGCCGTGGGAGGAGTTCCTAGAAAGGGATTGCCAGCACGGTTTTCGCTTTGGGAGAACACGCAGCCTCGGCCCACAACGACAGTCCTGCCGTGCAGAGACGTCGGGCCGCTAGTGCTGTTCCAGGCAGCTTTGAAGCCAAGCGCAAGGCGCCTCCAAACGGGGAGAAAGCGTCCTCTCCCCTCCGCGTCCCACGTTCAAGCTGAATGACGCAGCATGTTTCTCGGAAGGCTCTGCCGAGCTATCTAGTACAAGGGAGAGAGAGCCTGCCTCTGCCGAGAAAGGTTTTGACGTGGGGATTGCTGGACAGGCGGAAGAGCGTTCCCCAGGCCGTGCGAATTTGAGGCCTTGGTGATTCTGGATGGTCCCAAGGGTCCAGAATTGTCCCTGGGAAAGCTGTCCTTTTCCCTCTTTTTCCGGCTGGAAGTACACCTCTGGCATCCGACTGCCGTTTGGCGACGTCCTGTGGTAGACGCCCTGGTTTCACTTGGGACGCACACTGGTGTTTCTCAGAAGAGCCCAAATCCTCCCTGCGGGTGGGTGGGGGGCTTGGCACACCAGCATGGAATGTAAGGCTGTTTAGAACTGCGTACCTTGCGGCCGTGTGACGGCCGCACGAACGAGAGCTTTCGAGCGAACAGGGCAGCGCTTCGCCATCACCGTTGCACATTCACGGAGCTTAGTCAAACGAACGCATTTACTTCCTGGGGCTCCAACACAGCCGAGGAGTTGGAAGGCATACAGCGAGGGCCCTTTGACAGTTGTCACAACGAACGTGAGGGCACAGTGTCTCGTGAAATACCTTCCACGGTCGAAGCATTCCGTTAACGCATGCCCCTCCGCTCCCTCTGGCACTCCGACGTGTTCCTAACGGGGGAAATCTGGACTTTTGCTCGAGGCCGGGGTGGGGCGGGGGGACTCACAATTCTTCTGCCGGCGAGCTCCAGAGCGCTCCTGCTGAAGCTCCCAGCAAGGAACTGAGAGCAGCAGGCCTCACACGAGTCAACTCAGACTTCTTCTGTCACGAGTCAACTCAGACTTCTCATGGGAGGCCTTCCGGCAGCAAAGAGAAGGTGCGCGCGAGGAGTGTGCTTCAGGCAGCTTAGGACCCGCCACTGTCTCGCCTACCACGGAGGGGAATCAGGTTTGGCCAGGGTCGCCCAGCTTCACACCTGAGCTCATACAGTTATCGTCAGTGGTTTCTGATTACCTCAAGGAAACACAACGGGAGGGACAGGGCCCTTCCGTGGAGGCCCTTTAGGGCACAGGGACCTCTGCGTGGGATCTACTGGGTAAGTATGGCAGTACCTCAGGTAGGCCTCAGTGACCAAGGCTCTCCGGCTCACGCCTAGCTGTGTAAAGCAGTGTGGCGAACGTACGTACTGCTCCTCAGGCTGGGCCCACAGCCTAGCTTTCGCTTCTGTGAGAGTGCTGTCCCGAGTCTCTTCCTGGAGCCAGTCGTCAGCGAGGTGTCTTTTGGCACTGCAGTTCTCTTTCAGTCAAGGAGGCCGTGCGACTGACTGGCAAAGGGAGTCCCACCAGCGCTGCTTTCGCCAGTCTCACTGACGACTGGCCCACTCTACCTAGGCAACACAGAGAGGAGTACGCTGCCCTAGCTATGAATGTGAAGAGCTGTCTCCAGGGGCCTGCTTACGCTAAGGTTCCTCAGAAGCCAGAGGTCGCCGTTCCGGCACGGAGAGAGGTCATCCTGCGAAACTGGTGAATGGGCTCCTACCCTGTGTGTCCCCAGGAGCGTCGCAGGGTTAAGGCGCTCCGTGGTGGAGTATGGCCTCATTGGAGACCCCTGCACACCCAAGTCCCCTGACGTGAAACACTGGAACTTCACCGTGAGGCCCGAGGTCACCTTTCGTTCGGCCGGAGCCGAACCTGGGGTGCCGTGGGAGGAGTTCCTAGAAAGGGATTGCCAGCACGGTTTTCGCTTTGGGAGAACACGCAGCCTCGGCCCACAACGACAGTCCTGCCGTGCAGAGACGTCGGGCCGCTAGTGCTGTTCCAGGCAGCTTTGAAGCCAAGCGCAAGGCGCCTCCAAACGGGGAGAAAGCGTCCTCTCCCCTCCGCGTCCCACGTTCAAGCTGAATGACGCAGCATGTTTCTCGGAAGGCTCTGCCGAGCTATCTAGTACAAGGGAGAGAGAGCCTGCCTCTGCCGAGAAAGGTTTTGACGTGGGGATTGCTGGACAGGCGGAAGAGCGTTCCCCAGGCCGTGCGAATTTGAGGCCTTGGTGATTCTGGATGGTCCCAAGGGTCCAGAATTGTCCCTGGGAAAGCTGTCCTTTTCCCTCTTTTTCCGGCTGGAAGTACACCTCTGGCATCCGACTGCCGTTTGGCGACGTCCTGTGGTAGACGCCCTGGTTTCACTTGGGACGCACACTGGTGTTTCTCAGAAGAGCCCAAATCCTCCCTGCGGGTGGGTGGGGGGCTTGGCACACCAGCATGGAATGTAAGGCTGTTTAGAACTGCGTACCTTGCGGCCGTGTGACGGCCGCACGAACGAGAGCTTTCGAGCGAACAGGGCAGCGCTTCGCCATCACCGTTGCACATTCACGGAGCTTAGTCAAACGAACGCATTTACTTCCTGGGGCTCCAACACAGCCGAGGAGTTGGAAGGCATACAGCGAGGGCCCTTTGACAGTTGTCACAACGAACGTGAGGGCACAGTGTCTCGTGAAATACCTTCCACGGTCGAAGCATTCCGTTAACGCATGCCCCTCCGCTCCCTCTGGCACTCCGACGTGTTCCTAACGGGGGAAATCTGGACTTTTGCTCGAGGCCGGGGTGGGGCGGGGGGACTCACAATTCTTCTGCCGGCGAGCTCCAGAGCGCTCCTGCTGAAGCTCCCAGCAAGGAACTGAGAGCAGCAGGCCTCACACGAGTCAACTCAGACTTCTTCTGTCACGAGTCAACTCAGACTTCTCATGGGAGGCCTTCCGGCAGCAAAGAGAAGGTGCGCGCGAGGAGTGTGCTTCAGGCAGCTTAGGACCCGCCACTGTCTCGCCTACCACGGAGGGGAATCAGGTTTGGCCAGGGTCGCCCAGCTTCACACCTGAGCTCATACAGTTATCGTCAGTGGTTTCTGATTACCTCAAGGAAACACAACGGGAGGGACAGGGCCCTTCCGTGGAGGCCCTTTAGGGCACAGGGACCTCTGCGTGGGATCTACTGGGTAAGTATGGCAGTACCTCAGGTAGGCCTCAGTGACCAAGGCTCTCCGGCTCACGCCTAGCTGTGTAAAGCAGTGTGGCGAACGTACGTACTGCTCCTCAGGCTGGGCCCACAGCCTAGCTTTCGCTTCTGTGAGAGTGCTGTCCCGAGTCTCTTCCTGGAGCCAGTCGTCAGCGAGGTGTCTTTTGGCACTGCAGTTCTCTTTCAGTCAAGGAGGCCGTGCGACTGACTGGCAAAGGGAGTCCCACCAGCGCTGCTTTCGCCAGTCTCACTGACGACTGGCCCACTCTACCTAGGCAACACAGAGAGGAGTACGCTGCCCTAGCTATGAATGTGAAGAGCTGTCTCCAGGGGCCTGCTTACGCTAAGGTTCCTCAGAAGCCAGAGGTCGCCGTTCCGGCACGGAGAGAGGTCATCCTGCGAAACTGGTGAATGGGCTCCTACCCTGTGTGTCCCCAGGAGCGTCGCAGGGTTAAGGCGCTCCGTGGTGGAGTATGGCCTCATTGGAGACCCCTGCACACCCAAGTCCCCTGACGTGAAACACTGGAACTTCACCGTGAGGCCCGAGGTCACCTTTCGTTCGGCCGGAGCCGAACCTGGGGTGCCGTGGGAGGAGTTCCTAGAAAGGGATTGCCAGCACGGTTTTCGCTTTGGGAGAACACGCAGCCTCGGCCCACAACGACAGTCCTGCCGTGCAGAGACGTCGGGCCGCTAGTGCTGTTCCAGGCAGCTTTGAAGCCAAGCGCAAGGCGCCTCCAAACGGGGAGAAAGCGTCCTCTCCCCTCCGCGTCCCACGTTCAAGCTGAATGACGCAGCATGTTTCTCGGAAGGCTCTGCCGAGCTATCTAGTACAAGGGAGAGAGAGCCTGCCTCTGCCGAGAAAGGTTTTGACGTGGGGATTGCTGGACAGGCGGAAGAGCGTTCCCCAGGCCGTGCGAATTTGAGGCCTTGGTGATTCTGGATGGTCCCAAGGGTCCAGAATTGTCCCTGGGAAAGCTGTCCTTTTCCCTCTTTTTCCGGCTGGAAGTACACCTCTGGCATCCGACTGCCGTTTGGCGACGTCCTGTGGTAGACGCCCTGGTTTCACTTGGGACGCACACTGGTGTTTCTCAGAAGAGCCCAAATCCTCCCTGCGGGTGGGTGGGGGGCTTGGCACACCAGCATGGAATGTAAGGCTGTTTAGAACTGCGTACCTTGCGGCCGTGTGACGGCCGCACGAACGAGAGCTTTCGAGCGAACAGGGCAGCGCTTCGCCATCACCGTTGCACATTCACGGAGCTTAGTCAAACGAACGCATTTACTTCCTGGGGCTCCAACACAGCCGAGGAGTTGGAAGGCATACAGCGAGGGCCCTTTGACAGTTGTCACAACGAACGTGAGGGCACAGTGTCTCGTGAAATACCTTCCACGGTCGAAGCATTCCGTTAACGCATGCCCCTCCGCTCCCTCTGGCACTCCGACGTGTTCCTAACGGGGGAAATCTGGACTTTTGCTCGAGGCCGGGGTGGGGCGGGGGGACTCACAATTCTTCTGCCGGCGAGCTCCAGAGCGCTCCTGCTGAAGCTCCCAGCAAGGAACTGAGAGCAGCAGGCCTCACACGAGTCAACTCAGACTTCTTCTGTCACGAGTCAACTCAGACTTCTCATGGGAGGCCTTCCGGCAGCAAAGAGAAGGTGCGCGCGAGGAGTGTGCTTCAGGCAGCTTAGGACCCGCCACTGTCTCGCCTACCACGGAGGGGAATCAGGTTTGGCCAGGGTCGCCCAGCTTCACACCTGAGCTCATACAGTTATCGTCAGTGGTTTCTGATTACCTCAAGGAAACACAACGGGAGGGACAGGGCCCTTCCGTGGAGGCCCTTTAGGGCACAGGGACCTCTGCGTGGGATCTACTGGGTAAGTATGGCAGTACCTCAGGTAGGCCTCAGTGACCAAGGCTCTCCGGCTCACGCCTAGCTGTGTAAAGCAGTGTGGCGAACGTACGTACTGCTCCTCAGGCTGGGCCCACAGCCTAGCTTTCGCTTCTGTGAGAGTGCTGTCCCGAGTCTCTTCCTGGAGCCAGTCGTCAGCGAGGTGTCTTTTGGCACTGCAGTTCTCTTTCAGTCAAGGAGGCCGTGCGACTGACTGGCAAAGGGAGTCCCACCAGCGCTGCTTTCGCCAGTCTCACTGACGACTGGCCCACTCTACCTAGGCAACACAGAGAGGAGTACGCTGCCCTAGCTATGAATGTGAAGAGCTGTCTCCAGGGGCCTGCTTACGCTAAGGTTCCTCAGAAGCCAGAGGTCGCCGTTCCGGCACGGAGAGAGGTCATCCTGCGAAACTGGTGAATGGGCTCCTACCCTGTGTGTCCCCAGGAGCGTCGCAGGGTTAAGGCGCTCCGTGGTGGAGTATGGCCTCATTGGAGACCCCTGCACACCCAAGTCCCCTGACGTGAAACACTGGAACTTCACCGTGAGGCCCGAGGTCACCTTTCGTTCGGCCGGAGCCGAACCTGGGGTGCCGTGGGAGGAGTTCCTAGAAAGGGATTGCCAGCACGGTTTTCGCTTTGGGAGAACACGCAGCCTCGGCCCACAACGACAGTCCTGCCGTGCAGAGACGTCGGGCCGCTAGTGCTGTTCCAGGCAGCTTTGAAGCCAAGCGCAAGGCGCCTCCAAACGGGGAGAAAGCGTCCTCTCCCCTCCGCGTCCCACGTTCAAGCTGAATGACGCAGCATGTTTCTCGGAAGGCTCTGCCGAGCTATCTAGTACAAGGGAGAGAGAGCCTGCCTCTGCCGAGAAAGGTTTTGACGTGGGGATTGCTGGACAGGCGGAAGAGCGTTCCCCAGGCCGTGCGAATTTGAGGCCTTGGTGATTCTGGATGGTCCCAAGGGTCCAGAATTGTCCCTGGGAAAGCTGTCCTTTTCCCTCTTTTTCCGGCTGGAAGTACACCTCTGGCATCCGACTGCCGTTTGGCGACGTCCTGTGGTAGACGCCCTGGTTTCACTTGGGACGCACACTGGTGTTTCTCAGAAGAGCCCAAATCCTCCCTGCGGGTGGGTGGGGGGCTTGGCACACCAGCATGGAATGTAAGGCTGTTTAGAACTGCGTACCTTGCGGCCGTGTGACGGCCGCACGAACGAGAGCTTTCGAGCGAACAGGGCAGCGCTTCGCCATCACCGTTGCACATTCACGGAGCTTAGTCAAACGAACGCATTTACTTCCTGGGGCTCCAACACAGCCGAGGAGTTGGAAGGCATACAGCGAGGGCCCTTTGACAGTTGTCACAACGAACGTGAGGGCACAGTGTCTCGTGAAATACCTTCCACGGTCGAAGCATTCCGTTAACGCATGCCCCTCCGCTCCCTCTGGCACTCCGACGTGTTCCTAACGGGGGAAATCTGGACTTTTGCTCGAGGCCGGGGTGGGGCGGGGGGACTCACAATTCTTCTGCCGGCGAGCTCCAGAGCGCTCCTGCTGAAGCTCCCAGCAAGGAACTGAGAGCAGCAGGCCTCACACGAGTCAACTCAGACTTCTTCTGTCACGAGTCAACTCAGACTTCTCATGGGAGGCCTTCCGGCAGCAAAGAGAAGGTGCGCGCGAGGAGTGTGCTTCAGGCAGCTTAGGACCCGCCACTGTCTCGCCTACCACGGAGGGGAATCAGGTTTGGCCAGGGTCGCCCAGCTTCACACCTGAGCTCATACAGTTATCGTCAGTGGTTTCTGATTACCTCAAGGAAACACAACGGGAGGGACAGGGCCCTTCCGTGGAGGCCCTTTAGGGCACAGGGACCTCTGCGTGGGATCTACTGGGTAAGTATGGCAGTACCTCAGGTAGGCCTCAGTGACCAAGGCTCTCCGGCTCACGCCTAGCTGTGTAAAGCAGTGTGGCGAACGTACGTACTGCTCCTCAGGCTGGGCCCACAGCCTAGCTTTCGCTTCTGTGAGAGTGCTGTCCCGAGTCTCTTCCTGGAGCCAGTCGTCAGCGAGGTGTCTTTTGGCACTGCAGTTCTCTTTCAGTCAAGGAGGCCGTGCGACTGACTGGCAAAGGGAGTCCCACCAGCGCTGCTTTCGCCAGTCTCACTGACGACTGGCCCACTCTACCTAGGCAACACAGAGAGGAGTACGCTGCCCTAGCTATGAATGTGAAGAGCTGTCTCCAGGGGCCTGCTTACGCTAAGGTTCCTCAGAAGCCAGAGGTCGCCGTTCCGGCACGGAGAGAGGTCATCCTGCGAAACTGGTGAATGGGCTCCTACCCTGTGTGTCCCCAGGAGCGTCGCAGGGTTAAGGCGCTCCGTGGTGGAGTATGGCCTCATTGGAGACCCCTGCACACCCAAGTCCCCTGACGTGAAACACTGGAACTTCACCGTGAGGCCCGAGGTCACCTTTCGTTCGGCCGGAGCCGAACCTGGGGTGCCGTGGGAGGAGTTCCTAGAAAGGGATTGCCAGCACGGTTTTCGCTTTGGGAGAACACGCAGCCTCGGCCCACAACGACAGTCCTGCCGTGCAGAGACGTCGGGCCGCTAGTGCTGTTCCAGGCAGCTTTGAAGCCAAGCGCAAGGCGCCTCCAAACGGGGAGAAAGCGTCCTCTCCCCTCCGCGTCCCACGTTCAAGCTGAATGACGCAGCATGTTTCTCGGAAGGCTCTGCCGAGCTATCTAGTACAAGGGAGAGAGAGCCTGCCTCTGCCGAGAAAGGTTTTGACGTGGGGATTGCTGGACAGGCGGAAGAGCGTTCCCCAGGCCGTGCGAATTTGAGGCCTTGGTGATTCTGGATGGTCCCAAGGGTCCAGAATTGTCCCTGGGAAAGCTGTCCTTTTCCCTCTTTTTCCGGCTGGAAGTACACCTCTGGCATCCGACTGCCGTTTGGCGACGTCCTGTGGTAGACGCCCTGGTTTCACTTGGGACGCACACTGGTGTTTCTCAGAAGAGCCCAAATCCTCCCTGCGGGTGGGTGGGGGGCTTGGCACACCAGCATGGAATGTAAGGCTGTTTAGAACTGCGTACCTTGCGGCCGTGTGACGGCCGCACGAACGAGAGCTTTCGAGCGAACAGGGCAGCGCTTCGCCATCACCGTTGCACATTCACGGAGCTTAGTCAAACGAACGCATTTACTTCCTGGGGCTCCAACACAGCCGAGGAGTTGGAAGGCATACAGCGAGGGCCCTTTGACAGTTGTCACAACGAACGTGAGGGCACAGTGTCTCGTGAAATACCTTCCACGGTCGAAGCATTCCGTTAACGCATGCCCCTCCGCTCCCTCTGGCACTCCGACGTGTTCCTAACGGGGGAAATCTGGACTTTTGCTCGAGGCCGGGGTGGGGCGGGGGGACTCACAATTCTTCTGCCGGCGAGCTCCAGAGCGCTCCTGCTGAAGCTCCCAGCAAGGAACTGAGAGCAGCAGGCCTCACACGAGTCAACTCAGACTTCTTCTGTCACGAGTCAACTCAGACTTCTCATGGGAGGCCTTCCGGCAGCAAAGAGAAGGTGCGCGCGAGGAGTGTGCTTCAGGCAGCTTAGGACCCGCCACTGTCTCGCCTACCACGGAGGGGAATCAGGTTTGGCCAGGGTCGCCCAGCTTCACACCTGAGCTCATACAGTTATCGTCAGTGGTTTCTGATTACCTCAAGGAAACACAACGGGAGGGACAGGGCCCTTCCGTGGAGGCCCTTTAGGGCACAGGGACCTCTGCGTGGGATCTACTGGGTAAGTATGGCAGTACCTCAGGTAGGCCTCAGTGACCAAGGCTCTCCGGCTCACGCCTAGCTGTGTAAAGCAGTGTGGCGAACGTACGTACTGCTCCTCAGGCTGGGCCCACAGCCTAGCTTTCGCTTCTGTGAGAGTGCTGTCCCGAGTCTCTTCCTGGAGCCAGTCGTCAGCGAGGTGTCTTTTGGCACTGCAGTTCTCTTTCAGTCAAGGAGGCCGTGCGACTGACTGGCAAAGGGAGTCCCACCAGCGCTGCTTTCGCCAGTCTCACTGACGACTGGCCCACTCTACCTAGGCAACACAGAGAGGAGTACGCTGCCCTAGCTATGAATGTGAAGAGCTGTCTCCAGGGGCCTGCTTACGCTAAGGTTCCTCAGAAGCCAGAGGTCGCCGTTCCGGCACGGAGAGAGGTCATCCTGCGAAACTGGTGAATGGGCTCCTACCCTGTGTGTCCCCAGGAGCGTCGCAGGGTTAAGGCGCTCCGTGGTGGAGTATGGCCTCATTGGAGACCCCTGCACACCCAAGTCCCCTGACGTGAAACACTGGAACTTCACCGTGAGGCCCGAGGTCACCTTTCGTTCGGCCGGAGCCGAACCTGGGGTGCCGTGGGAGGAGTTCCTAGAAAGGGATTGCCAGCACGGTTTTCGCTTTGGGAGAACACGCAGCCTCGGCCCACAACGACAGTCCTGCCGTGCAGAGACGTCGGGCCGCTAGTGCTGTTCCAGGCAGCTTTGAAGCCAAGCGCAAGGCGCCTCCAAACGGGGAGAAAGCGTCCTCTCCCCTCCGCGTCCCACGTTCAAGCTGAATGACGCAGCATGTTTCTCGGAAGGCTCTGCCGAGCTATCTAGTACAAGGGAGAGAGAGCCTGCCTCTGCCGAGAAAGGTTTTGACGTGGGGATTGCTGGACAGGCGGAAGAGCGTTCCCCAGGCCGTGCGAATTTGAGGCCTTGGTGATTCTGGATGGTCCCAAGGGTCCAGAATTGTCCCTGGGAAAGCTGTCCTTTTCCCTCTTTTTCCGGCTGGAAGTACACCTCTGGCATCCGACTGCCGTTTGGCGACGTCCTGTGGTAGACGCCCTGGTTTCACTTGGGACGCACACTGGTGTTTCTCAGAAGAGCCCAAATCCTCCCTGCGGGTGGGTGGGGGGCTTGGCACACCAGCATGGAATGTAAGGCTGTTTAGAACTGCGTACCTTGCGGCCGTGTGACGGCCGCACGAACGAGAGCTTTCGAGCGAACAGGGCAGCGCTTCGCCATCACCGTTGCACATTCACGGAGCTTAGTCAAACGAACGCATTTACTTCCTGGGGCTCCAACACAGCCGAGGAGTTGGAAGGCATACAGCGAGGGCCCTTTGACAGTTGTCACAACGAACGTGAGGGCACAGTGTCTCGTGAAATACCTTCCACGGTCGAAGCATTCCGTTAACGCATGCCCCTCCGCTCCCTCTGGCACTCCGACGTGTTCCTAACGGGGGAAATCTGGACTTTTGCTCGAGGCCGGGGTGGGGCGGGGGGACTCACAATTCTTCTGCCGGCGAGCTCCAGAGCGCTCCTGCTGAAGCTCCCAGCAAGGAACTGAGAGCAGCAGGCCTCACACGAGTCAACTCAGACTTCTTCTGTCACGAGTCAACTCAGACTTCTCATGGGAGGCCTTCCGGCAGCAAAGAGAAGGTGCGCGCGAGGAGTGTGCTTCAGGCAGCTTAGGACCCGCCACTGTCTCGCCTACCACGGAGGGGAATCAGGTTTGGCCAGGGTCGCCCAGCTTCACACCTGAGCTCATACAGTTATCGTCAGTGGTTTCTGATTACCTCAAGGAAACACAACGGGAGGGACAGGGCCCTTCCGTGGAGGCCCTTTAGGGCACAGGGACCTCTGCGTGGGATCTACTGGGTAAGTATGGCAGTACCTCAGGTAGGCCTCAGTGACCAAGGCTCTCCGGCTCACGCCTAGCTGTGTAAAGCAGTGTGGCGAACGTACGTACTGCTCCTCAGGCTGGGCCCACAGCCTAGCTTTCGCTTCTGTGAGAGTGCTGTCCCGAGTCTCTTCCTGGAGCCAGTCGTCAGCGAGGTGTCTTTTGGCACTGCAGTTCTCTTTCAGTCAAGGAGGCCGTGCGACTGACTGGCAAAGGGAGTCCCACCAGCGCTGCTTTCGCCAGTCTCACTGACGACTGGCCCACTCTACCTAGGCAACACAGAGAGGAGTACGCTGCCCTAGCTATGAATGTGAAGAGCTGTCTCCAGGGGCCTGCTTACGCTAAGGTTCCTCAGAAGCCAGAGGTCGCCGTTCCGGCACGGAGAGAGGTCATCCTGCGAAACTGGTGAATGGGCTCCTACCCTGTGTGTCCCCAGGAGCGTCGCAGGGTTAAGGCGCTCCGTGGTGGAGTATGGCCTCATTGGAGACCCCTGCACACCCAAGTCCCCTGACGTGAAACACTGGAACTTCACCGTGAGGCCCGAGGTCACCTTTCGTTCGGCCGGAGCCGAACCTGGGGTGCCGTGGGAGGAGTTCCTAGAAAGGGATTGCCAGCACGGTTTTCGCTTTGGGAGAACACGCAGCCTCGGCCCACAACGACAGTCCTGCCGTGCAGAGACGTCGGGCCGCTAGTGCTGTTCCAGGCAGCTTTGAAGCCAAGCGCAAGGCGCCTCCAAACGGGGAGAAAGCGTCCTCTCCCCTCCGCGTCCCACGTTCAAGCTGAATGACGCAGCATGTTTCTCGGAAGGCTCTGCCGAGCTATCTAGTACAAGGGAGAGAGAGCCTGCCTCTGCCGAGAAAGGTTTTGACGTGGGGATTGCTGGACAGGCGGAAGAGCGTTCCCCAGGCCGTGCGAATTTGAGGCCTTGGTGATTCTGGATGGTCCCAAGGGTCCAGAATTGTCCCTGGGAAAGCTGTCCTTTTCCCTCTTTTTCCGGCTGGAAGTACACCTCTGGCATCCGACTGCCGTTTGGCGACGTCCTGTGGTAGACGCCCTGGTTTCACTTGGGACGCACACTGGTGTTTCTCAGAAGAGCCCAAATCCTCCCTGCGGGTGGGTGGGGGGCTTGGCACACCAGCATGGAATGTAAGGCTGTTTAGAACTGCGTACCTTGCGGCCGTGTGACGGCCGCACGAACGAGAGCTTTCGAGCGAACAGGGCAGCGCTTCGCCATCACCGTTGCACATTCACGGAGCTTAGTCAAACGAACGCATTTACTTCCTGGGGCTCCAACACAGCCGAGGAGTTGGAAGGCATACAGCGAGGGCCCTTTGACAGTTGTCACAACGAACGTGAGGGCACAGTGTCTCGTGAAATACCTTCCACGGTCGAAGCATTCCGTTAACGCATGCCCCTCCGCTCCCTCTGGCACTCCGACGTGTTCCTAACGGGGGAAATCTGGACTTTTGCTCGAGGCCGGGGTGGGGCGGGGGGACTCACAATTCTTCTGCCGGCGAGCTCCAGAGCGCTCCTGCTGAAGCTCCCAGCAAGGAACTGAGAGCAGCAGGCCTCACACGAGTCAACTCAGACTTCTTCTGTCACGAGTCAACTCAGACTTCTCATGGGAGGCCTTCCGGCAGCAAAGAGAAGGTGCGCGCGAGGAGTGTGCTTCAGGCAGCTTAGGACCCGCCACTGTCTCGCCTACCACGGAGGGGAATCAGGTTTGGCCAGGGTCGCCCAGCTTCACACCTGAGCTCATACAGTTATCGTCAGTGGTTTCTGATTACCTCAAGGAAACACAACGGGAGGGACAGGGCCCTTCCGTGGAGGCCCTTTAGGGCACAGGGACCTCTGCGTGGGATCTACTGGGTAAGTATGGCAGTACCTCAGGTAGGCCTCAGTGACCAAGGCTCTCCGGCTCACGCCTAGCTGTGTAAAGCAGTGTGGCGAACGTACGTACTGCTCCTCAGGCTGGGCCCACAGCCTAGCTTTCGCTTCTGTGAGAGTGCTGTCCCGAGTCTCTTCCTGGAGCCAGTCGTCAGCGAGGTGTCTTTTGGCACTGCAGTTCTCTTTCAGTCAAGGAGGCCGTGCGACTGACTGGCAAAGGGAGTCCCACCAGCGCTGCTTTCGCCAGTCTCACTGACGACTGGCCCACTCTACCTAGGCAACACAGAGAGGAGTACGCTGCCCTAGCTATGAATGTGAAGAGCTGTCTCCAGGGGCCTGCTTACGCTAAGGTTCCTCAGAAGCCAGAGGTCGCCGTTCCGGCACGGAGAGAGGTCATCCTGCGAAACTGGTGAATGGGCTCCTACCCTGTGTGTCCCCAGGAGCGTCGCAGGGTTAAGGCGCTCCGTGGTGGAGTATGGCCTCATTGGAGACCCCTGCACACCCAAGTCCCCTGACGTGAAACACTGGAACTTCACCGTGAGGCCCGAGGTCACCTTTCGTTCGGCCGGAGCCGAACCTGGGGTGCCGTGGGAGGAGTTCCTAGAAAGGGATTGCCAGCACGGTTTTCGCTTTGGGAGAACACGCAGCCTCGGCCCACAACGACAGTCCTGCCGTGCAGAGACGTCGGGCCGCTAGTGCTGTTCCAGGCAGCTTTGAAGCCAAGCGCAAGGCGCCTCCAAACGGGGAGAAAGCGTCCTCTCCCCTCCGCGTCCCACGTTCAAGCTGAATGACGCAGCATGTTTCTCGGAAGGCTCTGCCGAGCTATCTAGTACAAGGGAGAGAGAGCCTGCCTCTGCCGAGAAAGGTTTTGACGTGGGGATTGCTGGACAGGCGGAAGAGCGTTCCCCAGGCTGTGCGAATTTGAGGCCTTGGTGATTCTGGATGGTCCCAAGGGTCCAGAATTGTCCCTGGGAAAGCTGTCCTTTTCCCTCTTTTTCCGGCTGGAAGTACACCTCTGGCATCCGACTGCCGTTTGGCGACGTCCTGTGGTAGACGCCCTGGTTTCACTTGGGACGCACACTGGTGTTTCTCAGAAGAGCCCAAATCCTCCCTGCGGGTGGGTGGGGGGCTTGGCACACCAGCATGGAATGTAAGGCTGTTTAGAACTGCGTACCTTGCGGCCGTGTGACGGCCGCACGAACGAGAGCTTTCGAGCGAACAGGGCAGCGCTTCGCCATCACCGTTGCACATTCACGGAGCTTAGTCAAACGAACGCATTTACTTCCTGGGGCTCCAACACAGCCGAGGAGTTGGAAGGCATACAGCGAGGGCCCTTTGACAGTTGTCACAACGAACGTGAGGGCACAGTGTCTCGTGAAATACCTTCCACGGTCGAAGCATTCCGTTAACGCATGCCCCTCCGCTCCCTCTGGCACTCCGACGTGTTCCTAACGGGGGAAATCTGGACTTTTGCTCGAGGCCGGGGTGGGGCGGGGGGACTCACAATTCTTCTGCCGGCGAGCTCCAGAGCGCTCCTGCTGAAGCTCCCAGCAAGGAACTGAGAGCAGCAGGCCTCACACGAGTCAACTCAGACTTCTTCTGTCACGAGTCAACTCAGACTTCTCATGGGAGGCCTTCCGGCAGCAAAGAGAAGGTGCGCGCGAGGAGTGTGCTTCAGGCAGCTTAGGACCCGCCACTGTCTCGCCTACCACGGAGGGGAATCAGGTTTGGCCAGGGTCGCCCAGCTTCACACCTGAGCTCATACAGTTATCGTCAGTGGTTTCTGATTACCTCAAGGAAACACAACGGGAGGGACAGGGCCCTTCCGTGGAGGCCCTTTAGGGCACAGGGACCTCTGCGTGGGATCTACTGGGTAAGTATGGCAGTACCTCAGGTAGGCCTCAGTGACCAAGGCTCTCCGGCTCACGCCTAGCTGTGTAAAGCAGTGTGGCGAACGTACGTACTGCTCCTCAGGCTGGGCCCACAGCCTAGCTTTCGCTTCTGTGAGAGTGCTGTCCCGAGTCTCTTCCTGGAGCCAGTCGTCAGCGAGGTGTCTTTTGGCACTGCAGTTCTCTTTCAGTCAAGGAGGCCGTGCGACTGACTGGCAAAGGGAGTCCCACCAGCGCTGCTTTCGCCAGTCTCACTGACGACTGGCCCACTCTACCTAGGCAACACAGAGAGGAGTACGCTGCCCTAGCTATGAATGTGAAGAGCTGTCTCCAGGGGCCTGCTTACGCTAAGGTTCCTCAGAAGCCAGAGGTCGCCGTTCCGGCACGGAGAGAGGTCATCCTGCGAAACTGGTGAATGGGCTCCTACCCTGTGTGTCCCCAGGAGCGTCGCAGGGTTAAGGCGCTCCGTGGTGGAGTATGGCCTCATTGGAGACCCCTGCACACCCAAGTCCCCTGACGTGAAACACTGGAACTTCACCGTGAGGCCCGAGGTCACCTTTCGTTCGGCCGGAGCCGAACCTGGGGTGCCGTGGGAGGAGTTCCTAGAAAGGGATTGCCAGCACGGTTTTCGCTTTGGGAGAACACGCAGCCTCGGCCCACAACGACAGTCCTGCCGTGCAGAGACGTCGGGCCGCTAGTGCTGTTCCAGGCAGCTTTGAAGCCAAGCGCAAGGCGCCTCCAAACGGGGAGAAAGCGTCCTCTCCCCTCCGCGTCCCACGTTCAAGCTGAATGACGCAGCATGTTTCTCGGAAGGCTCTGCCGAGCTATCTAGTACAAGGGAGAGAGAGCCTGCCTCTGCCGAGAAAGGTTTTGACGTGGGGATTGCTGGACAGGCGGAAGAGCGTTCCCCAGGCCGTGCGAATTTGAGGCCTTGGTGATTCTGGATGGTCCCAAGGGTCCAGAATTGTCCCTGGGAAAGCTGTCCTTTTCCCTCTTTTTCCGGCTGGAAGTACACCTCTGGCATCCGACTGCCGTTTGGCGACGTCCTGTGGTAGACGCCCTGGTTTCACTTGGGACGCACACTGGTGTTTCTCAGAAGAGCCCAAATCCTCCCTGCGGGTGGGTGGGGGGCTTGGCACACCAGCATGGAATGTAAGGCTGTTTAGAACTGCGTACCTTGCGGCCGTGTGACGGCCGCACGAACGAGAGCTTTCGAGCGAACAGGGCAGCGCTTCGCCATCACCGTTGCACATTCACGGAGCTTAGTCAAACGAACGCATTTACTTCCTGGGGCTCCAACACAGCCGAGGAGTTGGAAGGCATACAGCGAGGGCCCTTTGACAGTTGTCACAACGAACGTGAGGGCACAGTGTCTCGTGAAATACCTTCCACGGTCGAAGCATTCCGTTAACGCATGCCCCTCCGCTCCCTCTGGCACTCCGACGTGTTCCTAACGGGGGAAATCTGGACTTTTGCTCGAGGCCGGGGTGGGGCGGGGGGACTCACAATTCTTCTGCCGGCGAGCTCCAGAGCGCTCCTGCTGAAGCTCCCAGCAAGGAACTGAGAGCAGCAGGCCTCACACGAGTCAACTCAGACTTCTTCTGTCACGAGTCAACTCAGACTTCTCATGGGAGGCCTTCCGGCAGCAAAGAGAAGGTGCGCGCGAGGAGTGTGCTTCAGGCAGCTTAGGACCCGCCACTGTCTCGCCTACCACGGAGGGGAATCAGGTTTGGCCAGGGTCGCCCAGCTTCACACCTGAGCTCATACAGTTATCGTCAGTGGTTTCTGATTACCTCAAGGAAACACAACGGGAGGGACAGGGCCCTTCCGTGGAGGCCCTTTAGGGCACAGGGACCTCTGCGTGGGATCTACTGGGTAAGTATGGCAGTACCTCAGGTAGGCCTCAGTGACCAAGGCTCTCCGGCTCACGCCTAGCTGTGTAAAGCAGTGTGGCGAACGTACGTACTGCTCCTCAGGCTGGGCCCACAGCCTAGCTTTCGCTTCTGTGAGAGTGCTGTCCCGAGTCTCTTCCTGGAGCCAGTCGTCAGCGAGGTGTCTTTTGGCACTGCAGTTCTCTTTCAGTCAAGGAGGCCGTGCGACTGACTGGCAAAGGGAGTCCCACCAGCGCTGCTTTCGCCAGTCTCACTGACGACTGGCCCACTCTACCTAGGCAACACAGAGAGGAGTACGCTGCCCTAGCTATGAATGTGAAGAGCTGTCTCCAGGGGCCTGCTTACGCTAAGGTTCCTCAGAAGCCAGAGGTCGCCGTTCCGGCACGGAGAGAGGTCATCCTGCGAAACTGGTGAATGGGCTCCTACCCTGTGTGTCCCCAGGAGCGTCGCAGGGTTAAGGCGCTCCGTGGTGGAGTATGGCCTCATTGGAGACCCCTGCACACCCAAGTCCCCTGACGTGAAACACTGGAACTTCACCGTGAGGCCCGAGGTCACCTTTCGTTCGGCCGGAGCCGAACCTGGGGTGCCGTGGGAGGAGTTCCTAGAAAGGGATTGCCAGCACGGTTTTCGCTTTGGGAGAACACGCAGCCTCGGCCCACAACGACAGTCCTGCCGTGCAGAGACGTCGGGCCGCTAGTGCTGTTCCAGGCAGCTTTGAAGCCAAGCGCAAGGCGCCTCCAAACGGGGAGAAAGCGTCCTCTCCCCTCCGCGTCCCACGTTCAAGCTGAATGACGCAGCATGTTTCTCGGAAGGCTCTGCCGAGCTATCTAGTACAAGGGAGAGAGAGCCTGCCTCTGCCGAGAAAGGTTTTGACGTGGGGATTGCTGGACAGGCGGAAGAGCGTTCCCCAGGCCGTGCGAATTTGAGGCCTTGGTGATTCTGGATGGTCCCAAGGGTCCAGAATTGTCCCTGGGAAAGCTGTCCTTTTCCCTCTTTTTCCGGCTGGAAGTACACCTCTGGCATCCGACTGCCGTTTGGCGACGTCCTGTGGTAGACGCCCTGGTTTCACTTGGGACGCACACTGGTGTTTCTCAGAAGAGCCCAAATCCTCCCTGCGGGTGGGTGGGGGGCTTGGCACACCAGCATGGAATGTAAGGCTGTTTAGAACTGCGTACCTTGCGGCCGTGTGACGGCCGCACGAACGAGAGCTTTCGAGCGAACAGGGCAGCGCTTCGCCATCACCGTTGCACATTCACGGAGCTTAGTCAAACGAACGCATTTACTTCCTGGGGCTCCAACACAGCCGAGGAGTTGGAAGGCATACAGCGAGGGCCCTTTGACAGTTGTCACAACGAACGTGAGGGCACAGTGTCTCGTGAAATACCTTCCACGGTCGAAGCATTCCGTTAACGCATGCCCCTCCGCTCCCTCTGGCACTCCGAGGTGTTCCTAACGGGGGAAATCTGGACTTTTGCTCGAGGCCGGGGTGGGGCGGGGGGACTCACAATTCTTCTGCCGGCGAGCTCCAGAGCGCTCCTGCTGAAGCTCCCAGCAAGGAACTGAGAGCAGCAGGCCTCACACGAGTCAACTCAGACTTCTTCTGTCACGAGTCAACTCAGACTTCTCATGGGAGGCCTTCCGGCAGCAAAGAGAAGGTGCGCGCGAGGAGTGTGCTTCAGGCAGCTTAGGACCCGCCACTGTCTCGCCTACCACGGAGGGGAATCAGGTTTGGCCAGGGTCGCCCAGCTTCACACCTGAGCTCATACAGTTATCGTCAGTGGTTTCTGATTACCTCAAGGAAACACAACGGGAGGGACAGGGCCCTTCCGTGGAGGCCCTTTAGGGCACAGGGACCTCTGCGTGGGATCTACTGGGTAAGTATGGCAGTACCTCAGGTAGGCCTCAGTGACCAAGGCTCTCCGGCTCACGCCTAGCTGTGTAAAGCAGTGTGGCGAACGTACGTACTGCTCCTCAGGCTGGGCCCACAGCCTAGCTTTCGCTTCTGTGAGAGTGCTGTCCCGAGTCTCTTCCTGGAGCCAGTCGTCAGCGAGGTGTCTTTTGGCACTGCAGTTCTCTTTCAGTCAAGGAGGCCGTGCGACTGACTGGCAAAGGGAGTCCCACCAGCGCTGCTTTCGCCAGTCTCACTGACGACTGGCCCACTCTACCTAGGCAACACAGAGAGGAGTACGCTGCCCTAGCTATGAATGTGAAGAGCTGTCTCCAGGGGCCTGCTTACGCTAAGGTTCCTCAGAAGCCAGAGGTCGCCGTTCCGGCACGGAGAGAGGTCATCCTGCGAAACTGGTGAATGGGCTCCTACCCTGTGTGTCCCCAGGAGCGTCGCAGGGTTAAGGCGCTCCGTGGTGGAGTATGGCCTCATTGGAGACCCCTGCACACCCAAGTCCCCTGACGTGAAACACTGGAACTTCACCGTGAGGCCCGAGGTCACCTTTCGTTCGGCCGGAGCCGAACCTGGGGTGCCGTGGGAGGAGTTCCTAGAAAGGGATTGCCAGCACGGTTTTCGCTTTGGGAGAACACGCAGCCTCGGCCCACAACGACAGTCCTGCCGTGCAGAGACGTCGGGCCGCTAGTGCTGTTCCAGGCAGCTTTGAAGCCAAGCGCAAGGCGCCTCCAAACGGGGAGAAAGCGTCCTCTCCCCTCCGCGTCCCACGTTCAAGCTGAATGACGCAGCATGTTTCTCGGAAGGCTCTGCCGAGCTATCTAGTACAAGGGAGAGAGAGCCTGCCTCTGCCGAGAAAGGTTTTGACGTGGGGATTGCTGGACAGGCGGAAGAGCGTTCCCCAGGCCGTGCGAATTTGAGGCCTTGGTGATTCTGGATGGTCCCAAGGGTCCAGAATTGTCCCTGGGAAAGCTGTCCTTTTCCCTCTTTTTCCGGCTGGAAGTACACCTCTGGCATCCGACTGCCGTTTGGCGACGTCCTGTGGTAGACGCCCTGGTTTCACTTGGGACGCACACTGGTGTTTCTCAGAAGAGCCCAAATCCTCCCTGCGGGTGGGTGGGGGGCTTGGCACACCAGCATGGAATGTAAGGCTGTTTAGAACTGCGTACCTTGCGGCCGTGTGACGGCCGCACGAACGAGAGCTTTCGAGCGAACAGGGCAGCGCTTCGCCATCACCGTTGCACATTCACGGAGCTTAGTCAAACGAACGCATTTACTTCCTGGGGCTCCAACACAGCCGAGGAGTTGGAAGGCATACAGCGAGGGCCCTTTGACAGTTGTCACAACGAACGTGAGGGCACAGTGTCTCGTGAAATACCTTCCACGGTCGAAGCATTCCGTTAACGCATGCCCCTCCGCTCCCTCTGGCACTCCGAGGTGTTCCTAACGGGGGAAATCTGGACTTTTGCTCGAGGCCGGGGTGGGGCGGGGGGACTCACAATTCTTCTGCCGGCGAGCTCCAGAGCGCTCCTGCTGAAGCTCCCAGCAAGGAACTGAGAGCAGCAGGCCTCACACGAGTCAACTCAGACTTCTTCTGTCACGAGTCAACTCAGACTTCTCATGGGAGGCCTTCCGGCAGCAAAGAGAAGGTGCGCGCGAGGAGTGTGCCTCAGGCAGCTTAGGACCCGCCACTGTCTCGCCTACCACGGAGGGGAATCAGGTTTGGCCAGGGTCGCCCAGCTTCACACCTGAGCTCATACAGTTATCGTCAGTGGTTTCTGATTACCTCAAGGAAACACAACGGGAGGGACAGGGCCCTTCCGTGGAGGCCCTTTAGGGCACAGGGACCTCTGCGTGGGATCTACTGGGTAAGTATGGCAGTACCTCAGGTAGGCCTCAGTGACCAAGGCTCTCCGGCTCACGCCTAGCTGTGTAAAGCAGTGTGGCGAACGTACGTACTGCTCCTCAGGCTGGGCCCACAGCCTAGCTTTCGCTTCTGTGAGAGTGCTGTCCCGAGTCTCTTCCTGGAGCCAGTCGTCAGCGAGGTGTCTTTTGGCACTGCAGTTCTCTTTCAGTCAAGGAGGCCGTGCGACTGACTGGCAAAGGGAGTCCCACCAGCGCTGCTTTCGCCAGTCTCACTGACGACTGGCCCACTCTACCTAGGCAACACAGAGAGGAGTACGCTGCCCTAGCTATGAATGTGAAGAGCTGTCTCCAGGGGCCTGCTTACGCTAAGGTTCCTCAGAAGCCAGAGGTCGCCGTTCCGGCACGGAGAGAGGTCATCCTGCGAAACTGGTGAATGGGCTCCTACCCTGTGTGTCCCCAGGAGCGTCGCAGGGTTAAGGCGCTCCGTGGTGGAGTATGGCCTCATTGGAGACCCCTGCACACCCAAGTCCCCTGACGTGAAACACTGGAACTTCACCGTGAGGCCCGAGGTCACCTTTCGTTCGGCCGGAGCCGAACCTGGGGTGCCGTGGGAGGAGTTCCTAGAAAGGGATTGCCAGCACGGTTTTCGCTTTGGGAGAACACGCAGCCTCGGCCCACAACGACAGTCCTGCCGTGCAGAGACGTCGGGCCGCTAGTGCTGTTCCAGGCAGCTTTGAAGCCAAGCGCAAGGCGCCTCCAAACGGGGAGAAAGCGTCCTCTCCCCTCCGCGTCCCACGTTCAAGCTGAATGACGCAGCATGTTTCTCGGAAGGCTCTGCCGAGCTATCTAGTACAAGGGAGAGAGAGCCTGCCTCTGCCGAGAAAGGTTTTGACGTGGGGATTGCTGGACAGGCGGAAGAGCGTTCCCCAGGCCGTGCGAATTTGAGGCCTTGGTGATTCTGGATGGTCCCAAGGGTCCAGAATTGTCCCTGGGAAAGCTGTCCTTTTCCCTCTTTTTCCGGCTGGAAGTACACCTCTGGCATCCGACTGCCGTTTGGCGACGTCCTGTGGTAGACGCCCTGGTTTCACTTGGGACGCACACTGGTGTTTCTCAGAAGAGCCCAAATCCTCCCTGCGGGTGGGTGGGGGGCTTGGCACACCAGCATGGAATGTAAGGCTGTTTAGAACTGCGTACCTTGCGGCCGTGTGACGGCCGCACGAACGAGAGCTTTCGAGCGAACAGGGCAGCGCTTCGCCATCACCGTTGCACATTCACGGAGCTTAGTCAAACGAACGCATTTACTTCCTGGGGCTCCAACACAGCCGAGGAGTTGGAAGGCATACAGCGAGGGCCCTTTGACAGTTGTCACAACGAACGTGAGGGCACAGTGTCTCGTGAAATACCTTCCACGGTCGAAGCATTCCGTTAACGCATGCCCCTCCGCTCCCTCTGGCACTCCGACGTGTTCCTAACGGGGGAAATCTGGACTTTTGCTCGAGGCCGGGGTGGGGCGGGGGGACTCACAATTCTTCTGCTGGCGAGCTCCAGAGCGCTCCTGCTGAAGCTCCCAGCAAGGAACTGAGAGCAGCAGGCCTCACACGAGTCAACTCAGACTTCTTCTGTCACGAGTCAACTCAGACTTCTCATGGGAGGCCTTCCGGCAGCAAAGAGAAGGTGCGCGCGAGGAGTGTGCCTCAGGCAGCTTAGGACCCGCCACTGTCTCGCCTACCACGGAGGGGAATCAGGTTTGGCCAGGGTCGCCCAGCTTCACACCTGAGCTCATACAGTTATCGTCAGTGGTTTCTGATTACCTCAAGGAAACACAACGGGAGGGACAGGGCCCTTCCGTGGAGGCCCTTTAGGGCACAGGGACCTCTGCGTGGGATCTACTGGGTAAGTATGGCAGTACCTCAGGTAGGCCTCAGTGACCAAGGCTCTCCGGCTCACGCCTAGCTGTGTAAAGCAGTGTGGCGAACGTACGTACTGCTCCTCAGGCTGGGCCCACAGCCTAGCTTTCGCTTCTGTGAGAGTGCTGTCCCGAGTCTCTTCCTGGAGCCAGTCGTCAGCGAGGTGTCTTTTGGCACTGCAGTTCTCTTTCAGTCAAGGAGGCCGTGCGACTGACTGGCAAAGGGAGTCCCACCAGCGCTGCTTTCGCCAGTCTCACTGACGACTGGCCCACTCTACCTAGGCAACACAGAGAGGAGTACGCTGCCCTAGCTATGAATGTGAAGAGCTGTCTCCAGGGGCCTGCTTACGCTAAGGTTCCTCAGAAGCCAGAGGTCGCCGTTCCGGCACGGAGAGAGGTCATCCTGCGAAACTGGTGAATGGGCTCCTACCCTGTGTGTCCCCAGGAGCGTCGCAGGGTTAAGGCGCTCCGTGGTGGAGTATGGCCTCATTGGAGACCCCTGCACACCCAAGTCCCCTGACGTGAAACACTGGAACTTCACCGTGAGGCCCGAGGTCACCTTTCGTTCGGCCGGAGCCGAACCTGGGGTGCCGTGGGAGGAGTTCCTAGAAAGGGATTGCCAGCACGGTTTTCGCTTTGGGAGAACACGCAGCCTCGGCCCACAACGACAGTCCTGCCGTGCAGAGACGTCGGGCCGCTAGTGCTGTTCCAGGCAGCTTTGAAGCCAAGCGCAAGGCGCCTCCAAACGGGGAGAAAGCGTCCTCTCCCCTCCGCGTCCCACGTTCAAGCTGAATGACGCAGCATGTTTCTCGGAAGGCTCTGCCGAGCTATCTAGTACAAGGGAGAGAGAGCCTGCCTCTGCCGAGAAAGGTTTTGACGTGGGGATTGCTGGACAGGCGGAAGAGCGTTCCCCAGGCCGTGCGAATTTGAGGCCTTGGTGATTCTGGATGGTCCCAAGGGTCCAGAATTGTCCCTGGGAAAGCTGTCCTTTTCCCTCTTTTTCCGGCTGGAAGTACACCTCTGGCATCCGACTGCCGTTTGGCGACGTCCTGTGGTAGACGCCCTGGTTTCACTTGGGACGCACACTGGTGTTTCTCAGAAGAGCCCAAATCCTCCCTGCGGGTGGGTGGGGGGCTTGGCACACCAGCATGGAATGTAAGGCTGTTTAGAACTGCGTACCTTGCGGCCGTGTGACGGCCGCACGAACGAGAGCTTTCGAGCGAACAGGGCAGCGCTTCGCCATCACCGTTGCACATTCACGGAGCTTAGTCAAACGAACGCATTTACTTCCTGGGGCTCCAACACAGCCGAGGAGTTGGAAGGCATACAGCGAGGGCCCTTTGACAGTTGTCACAACGAACGTGAGGGCACAGTGTCTCGTGAAATACCTTCCACGGTCGAAGCATTCCGTTAACGCATGCCCCTCCGCTCCCTCTGGCACTCCGACGTGTTCCTAACGGGGGAAATCTGGACTTTTGCTCGAGGCCGGGGTGGGGCGGGGGGACTCACAATTCTTCTGCCGGCGAGCTCCAGAGCGCTCCTGCTGAAGCTCCCAGCAAGGAACTGAGAGCAGCAGGCCTCACACGAGTCAACTCAGACTTCTTCTGTCACGAGTCAACTCAGACTTCTCATGGGAGGCCTTCCGGCAGCAAAGAGAAGGTGCGCGCGAGGAGTGTGCTTCAGGCAGCTTAGGACCCGCCACTGTCTCGCCTACCACGGAGGGGAATCAGGTTTGGCCAGGGTCGCCCAGCTTCACACCTGAGCTCATACAGTTATCGTCAGTGGTTTCTGATTACCTCAAGGAAACACAACGGGAGGGACAGGGCCCTTCCGTGGAGGCCCTTTAGGGCACAGGGACCTCTGCGTGGGATCTACTGGGTAAGTATGGCAGTACCTCAGGTAGGCCTCAGTGACCAAGGCTCTCCGGCTCACGCCTAGCTGTGTAAAGCAGTGTGGCGAACGTACGTACTGCTCCTCAGGCTGGGCCCACAGCCTAGCTTTCGCTTCTGTGAGAGTGCTGTCCCGAGTCTCTTCCTGGAGCCAGTCGTCAGCGAGGTGTCTTTTGGCACTGCAGTTCTCTTTCAGTCAAGGAGGCCGTGCGACTGACTGGCAAAGGGAGTCCCACCAGCGCTGCTTTCGCCAGTCTCACTGACGACTGGCCCACTCTACCTAGGCAACACAGAGAGGAGTACGCTGCCCTAGCTATGAATGTGAAGAGCTGTCTCCAGGGGCCTGCTTACGCTAAGGTTCCTCAGAAGCCAGAGGTCGCCGTTCCGGCACGGAGAGAGGTCATCCTGCGAAACTGGTGAATGGGCTCCTACCCTGTGTGTCCCCAGGAGCGTCGCAGGGTTAAGGCGCTCCGTGGTGGAGTATGGCCTCATTGGAGACCCCTGCACACCCAAGTCCCCTGACGTGAAACACTGGAACTTCACCGTGAGGCCCGAGGTCACCTTTCGTTCGGCCGGAGCCGAACCTGGGGTGCCGTGGGAGGAGTTCCTAGAAAGGGATTGCCAGCACGGTTTTCGCTTTGGGAGAACACGCAGCCTCGGCCCACAACGACAGTCCTGCCGTGCAGAGACGTCGGGCCGCTAGTGCTGTTCCAGGCAGCTTTGAAGCCAAGCGCAAGGCGCCTCCAAACGGGGAGAAAGCGTCCTCTCCCCTCCGCGTCCCACGTTCAAGCTGAATGACGCAGCATGTTTCTCGGAAGGCTCTGCCGAGCTATCTAGTACAAGGGAGAGAGAGCCTGCCTCTGCCGAGAAAGGTTTTGACGTGGGGATTGCTGGACAGGCGGAAGAGCGTTCCCCAGGCCGTGCGAATTTGAGGCCTTGGTGATTCTGGATGGTCCCAAGGGTCCAGAATTGTCCCTGGGAAAGCTGTCCTTTTCCCTCTTTTTCCGGCTGGAAGTACACCTCTGGCATCCGACTGCCGTTTGGCGACGTCCTGTGGTAGACGCCCTGGTTTCACTTGGGACGCACACTGGTGTTTCTCAGAAGAGCCCAAATCCTCCCTGCGGGTGGGTGGGGGGCTTGGCACACCAGCATGGAATGTAAGGCTGTTTAGAACTGCGTACCTTGCGGCCGTGTGACGGCCGCACGAACGAGAGCTTTCGAGCGAACAGGGCAGCGCTTCGCCATCACCGTTGCACATTCACGGAGCTTAGTCAAACGAACGCATTTACTTCCTGGGGCTCCAACACAGCCGAGGAGTTGGAAGGCATACAGCGAGGGCCCTTTGACAGTTGTCACAACGAACGTGAGGGCACAGTGTCTCGTGAAATACCTTCCACGGTCGAAGCATTCCGTTAACGCATGCCCCTCCGCTCCCTCTGGCACTCCGAGGTGTTCCTAACGGGGGAAATCTGGACTTTTGCTCGAGGCCGGGGTGGGGCGGGGGGACTCACAATTCTTCTGCCGGCGAGCTCCAGAGCGCTCCTGCTGAAGCTCCCAGCAAGGAACTGAGAGCAGCAGGCCTCACACGAGTCAACTCAGACTTCTTCTGTCACGAGTCAACTCAGACTTCTCATGGGAGGCCTTCCGGCAGCAAAGAGAAGGTGCGCGCGAGGAGTGTGCTTCAGGCAGCTTAGGACCCGCCACTGTCTCGCCTACCACGGAGGGGAATCAGGTTTGGCCAGGGTCGCCCAGCTTCACACCTGAGCTCATACAGTTATCGTCAGTGGTTTCTGATTACCTCAAGGAAACACAACGGGAGGGACAGGGCCCTTCCGTGGAGGCCCTTTAGGGCACAGGGACCTCTGCGTGGGATCTACTGGGTAAGTATGGCAGTACCTCAGGTAGGCCTCAGTGACCAAGGCTCTCCGGCTCACGCCTAGCTGTGTAAAGCAGTGTGGCGAACGTACGTACTGCTCCTCAGGCTGGGCCCACAGCCTAGCTTTCGCTTCTGTGAGAGTGCTGTCCCGAGTCTCTTCCTGGAGCCAGTCGTCAGCGAGGTGTCTTTTGGCACTGCAGTTCTCTTTCAGTCAAGGAGGCCGTGCGACTGACTGGCAAAGGGAGTCCCACCAGCGCTGCTTTCGCCAGTCTCACTGACGACTGGCCCACTCTACCTAGGCAACACAGAGAGGAGTACGCTGCCCTAGCTATGAATGTGAAGAGCTGTCTCCAGGGGCCTGCTTACGCTAAGGTTCCTCAGAAGCCAGAGGTCGCCGTTCCGGCACGGAGAGAGGTCATCCTGCGAAACTGGTGAATGGGCTCCTACCCTGTGTGTCCCCAGGAGCGTCGCAGGGTTAAGGCGCTCCGTGGTGGAGTATGGCCTCATTGGAGACCCCTGCACACCCAAGTCCCCTGACGTGAAACACTGGAACTTCACCGTGAGGCCCGAGGTCACCTTTCGTTCGGCCGGAGCCGAACCTGGGGTGCCGTGGGAGGAGTTCCTAGAAAGGGATTGCCAGCACGGTTTTCGCTTTGGGAGAACACGCAGCCTCGGCCCACAACGACAGTCCTGCCGTGCAGAGACGTCGGGCCGCTAGTGCTGTTCCAGGCAGCTTTGAAGCCAAGCGCAAGGCGCCTCCAAACGGGGAGAAAGCGTCCTCTCCCCTCCGCGTCCCACGTTCAAGCTGAATGACGCAGCATGTTTCTCGGAAGGCTCTGCCGAGCTATCTAGTACAAGGGAGAGAGAGCCTGCCTCTGCCGAGAAAGGTTTTGACGTGGGGATTGCTGGACAGGCGGAAGAGCGTTCCCCAGGCCGTGCGAATTTGAGGCCTTGGTGATTCTGGATGGTCCCAAGGGTCCAGAATTGTCCCTGGGAAAGCTGTCCTTTTCCCTCTTTTTCCGGCTGGAAGTACACCTCTGGCATCCGACTGCCGTTTGGCGACGTCCTGTGGTAGACGCCCTGGTTTCACTTGGGACGCACACTGGTGTTTCTCAGAAGAGCCCAAATCCTCCCTGCGGGTGGGTGGGGGGCTTGGCACACCAGCATGGAATGTAAGGCTGTTTAGAACTGCGTACCTTGCGGCCGTGTGACGGCCGCACGAACGAGAGCTTTCGAGCGAACAGGGCAGCGCTTCGCCATCACCGTTGCACATTCACGGAGCTTAGTCAAACGAACGCATTTACTTCCTGGGGCTCCAACACAGCCGAGGAGTTGGAAGGCATACAGCGAGGGCCCTTTGACAGTTGTCACAACGAACCTGAGGGCACAGTGTCTCGTGAAATACCTTCCACGGTCGAAGCATTCCGTTAACGCATGCCCCTCCGCTCCCTCTGGCACTCCGACGTGTTCCTAACGGGGGAAATCTGGACTTTTGCTCGAGGCCGGGGTGGGGCGGGGGGACTCACAATTCTTCTGCCGGCGAGCTCCAGAGCGCTCCTGCTGAAGCTCCCAGCAAGGAACTGAGAGCAGCAGGCCTCACACGAGTCAACTCAGACTTCTTCTGTCACGAGTCAACTCAGACTTCTCATGGGAGGCCTTCCGGCAGCAAAGAGAAGGTGCGCGCGAGGAGTGTGCTTCAGGCAGCTTAGGACCCGCCACTGTCTCGCCTACCACGGAGGGGAATCAGGTTTGGCCAGGGTCGCCCAGCTTCACACCTGAGCTCATACAGTTATCGTCAGTGGTTTCTGATTACCTCAAGGAAACACAACGGGAGGGACAGGGCCCTTCCGTGGAGGCCCTTTAGGGCACAGGGACCTCTGCGTGGGATCTACTGGGTAAGTATGGCAGTACCTCAGGTAGGCCTCAGTGACCAAGGCTCTCCGGCTCACGCCTAGCTGTGTAAAGCAGTGTGGCGAACGTACGTACTGCTCCTCAGGCTGGGCCCACAGCCTAGCTTTCGCTTCTGTGAGAGTGCTGTCCCGAGTCTCTTCCTGGAGCCAGTCGTCAGCGAGGTGTCTTTTGGCACTGCAGTTCTCTTTCAGTCAAGGAGGCCGTGCGACTGACTGGCAAAGGGAGTCCCACCAGCGCTGCTTTCGCCAGTCTCACTGACGACTGGCCCACTCTACCTAGGCAACACAGAGAGGAGTACGCTGCCCTAGCTATGAATGTGAAGAGCTGTCTCCAGGGGCCTGCTTACGCTAAGGTTCCTCAGAAGCCAGAGGTCGCCGTTCCGGCACGGAGAGAGGTCATCCTGCGAAACTGGTGAATGGGCTCCTACCCTGTGTGTCCCCAGGAGCGTCGCAGGGTTAAGGCGCTCCGTGGTGGAGTATGGCCTCATTGGAGACCCCTGCACACCCAAGTCCCCTGACGTGAAACACTGGAACTTCACCGTGAGGCCCGAGGTCACCTTTCGTTCGGCCGGAGCCGAACCTGGGGTGCCGTGGGAGGAGTTCCTAGAAAGGGATTGCCAGCACGGTTTTCGCTTTGGGAGAACACGCAGCCTCGGCCCACAACGACAGTCCTGCCGTGCAGAGACGTCGGGCCGCTAGTGCTGTTCCAGGCAGCTTTGAAGCCAAGCGCAAGGCGCCTCCAAACGGGGAGAAAGCGTCCTCTCCCCTCCGCGTCCCACGTTCAAGCTGAATGACGCAGCATGTTTCTCGGAAGGCTCTGCCGAGCTATCTAGTACAAGGGAGAGAGAGCCTGCCTCTGCCGAGAAAGGTTTTGACGTGGGGATTGCTGGACAGGCGGAAGAGCGTTCCCCAGGCCGTGCGAATTTGAGGCCTTGGTGATTCTGGATGGTCCCAAGGGTCCAGAATTGTCCCTGGGAAAGCTGTCCTTTTCCCTCTTTTTCCGGCTGGAAGTACACCTCTGGCATCCGACTGCCGTTTGGCGACGTCCTGTGGTAGACGCCCTGGTTTCACTTGGGACGCACACTGGTGTTTCTCAGAAGAGCCCAAATCCTCCCTGCGGGTGGGTGGGGGGCTTGGCACACCAGCATGGAATGTAAGGCTGTTTAGAACTGCGTACCTTGCGGCCGTGTGACGGCCGCACGAACGAGAGCTTTCGAGCGAACAGGGCAGCGCTTCGCCATCACCGTTGCACATTCACGGAGCTTAGTCAAACGAACGCATTTACTTCCTGGGGCTCCAACACAGCCGAGGAGTTGGAAGGCATACAGCGAGGGCCCTTTGACAGTTGTCACAACGAACGTGAGGGCACAGTGTCTCGTGAAATACCTTCCACGGTCGAAGCATTCCGTTAACGCATGCCCCTCCGCTCCCTCTGGCACTCCGAGGTGTTCCTAACGGGGGAAATCTGGACTTTTGCTCGAGGCCGGGGTGGGGCGGGGGGACTCACAATTCTTCTGCCGGCGAGCTCCAGAGCGCTCCTGCTGAAGCTCCCAGCAAGGAACTGAGAGCAGCAGGCCTCACACGAGTCAACTCAGACTTCTTCTGTCACGAGTCAACTCAGACTTCTCATGGGAGGCCTTCCGGCAGCAAAGAGAAGGTGCGCGCGAGGAGTGTGCTTCAGGCAGCTTAGGACCCGCCACTGTCTCGCCTACCACGGAGGGGAATCAGGTTTGGCCAGGGTCGCCCAGCTTCACACCTGAGCTCATACAGTTATCGTCAGTGGTTTCTGATTACCTCAAGGAAACACAACGGGAGGGACAGGGCCCTTCCGTGGAGGCCCTTTAGGGCACAGGGACCTCTGCGTGGGATCTACTGGGTAAGTATGGCAGTACCTCAGGTAGGCCTCAGTGACCAAGGCTCTCCGGCTCACGCCTAGCTGTGTAAAGCAGTGTGGCGAACGTACGTACTGCTCCTCAGGCTGGGCCCACAGCCTAGCTTTCGCTTCTGTGAGAGTGCTGTCCCGAGTCTCTTCCTGGAGCCAGTCGTCAGCGAGGTGTCTTTTGGCACTGCAGTTCTCTTTCAGTCAAGGAGGCCGTGCGACTGACTGGCAAAGGGAGTCCCACCAGCGCTGCTTTCGCCAGTCTCACTGACGACTGGCCCACTCTACCTAGGCAACACAGAGAGGAGTACGCTGCCCTAGCTATGAATGTGAAGAGCTGTCTCCAGGGGCCTGCTTACGCTAAGGTTCCTCAGAAGCCAGAGGTCGCCGTTCCGGCACGGAGAGAGGTCATCCTGCGAAACTGGTGAATGGGCTCCTACCCTGTGTGTCCCCAGGAGCGTCGCAGGGTTAAGGCGCTCCGTGGTGGAGTATGGCCTCATTGGAGACCCCTGCACACCCAAGTCCCCTGACGTGAAACACTGGAACTTCACCGTGAGGCCCGAGGTCACCTTTCGTTCGGCCGGAGCCGAACCTGGGGTGCCGTGGGAGGAGTTCCTAGAAAGGGATTGCCAGCACGGTTTTCGCTTTGGGAGAACACGCAGCCTCGGCCCACAACGACAGTCCTGCCGTGCAGAGACGTCGGGCCGCTAGTGCTGTTCCAGGCAGCTTTGAAGCCAAGCGCAAGGCGCCTCCAAACGGGGAGAAAGCGTCCTCTCCCCTCCGCGTCCCACGTTCAAGCTGAATGACGCAGCATGTTTCTCGGAAGGCTCTGCCGAGCTATCTAGTACAAGGGAGAGAGAGCCTGCCTCTGCCGAGAAAGGTTTTGACGTGGGGATTGCTGGACAGGCGGAAGAGCGTTCCCCAGGCCGTGCGAATTTGAGGCCTTGGTGATTCTGGATGGTCCCAAGGGTCCAGAATTGTCCCTGGGAAAGCTGTCCTTTTCCCTCTTTTTCCGGCTGGAAGTACACCTCTGGCATCCGACTGCCGTTTGGCGACGTCCTGTGGTAGACGCCCTGGTTTCACTTGGGACGCACACTGGTGTTTCTCAGAAGAGCCCAAATCCTCCCTGCGGGTGGGTGGGGGGCTTGGCACACCAGCATGGAATGTAAGGCTGTTTAGAACTGCGTACCTTGCGGCCGTGTGACGGCCGCACGAACGAGAGCTTTCGAGCGAACAGGGCAGCGCTTCGCCATCACCGTTGCACATTCACGGAGCTTAGTCAAACGAACGCATTTACTTCCTGGGGCTCCAACACAGCCGAGGAGTTGGAAGGCATACAGCGAGGGCCCTTTGACAGTTGTCACAACGAACGTGAGGGCACAGTGTCTCGTGAAATACCTTCCACGGTCGAAGCATTCCGTTAACGCATGCCCCTCCGCTCCCTCTGGCACTCCGAGGTGTTCCTAACGGGGGAAATCTGGACTTTTGCTCGAGGCCGGGGTGGGGCGGGGGGACTCACAATTCTTCTGCCGGCGAGCTCCAGAGCGCTCCTGCTGAAGCTCCCAGCAAGGAACTGAGAGCAGCAGGCCTCACACGAGTCAACTCAGACTTCTTCTGTCACGAGTCAACTCAGACTTCTCATGGGAGGCCTTCCGGCAGCAAAGAGAAGGTGCGCGCGAGGAGTGTGCTTCAGGCAGCTTAGGACCCGCCACTGTCTCGCCTACCACGGAGGGGAATCAGGTTTGGCCAGGGTCGCCCAGCTTCACACCTGAGCTCATACAGTTATCGTCAGTGGTTTCTGATTACCTCAAGGAAACACAACGGGAGGGACAGGGCCCTTCCGTGGAGGCCCTTTAGGGCACAGGGACCTCTGCGTGGGATCTACTGGGTAAGTATGGCAGTACCTCAGGTAGGCCTCAGTGACCAAGGCTCTCCGGCTCACGCCTAGCTGTGTAAAGCAGTGTGGCGAACGTACGTACTGCTCCTCAGGCTGGGCCCACAGCCTAGCTTTCGCTTCTGTGAGAGTGCTGTCCCGAGTCTCTTCCTGGAGCCAGTCGTCAGCGAGGTGTCTTTTGGCACTGCAGTTCTCTTTCAGTCAAGGAGGCCGTGCGACTGACTGGCAAAGGGAGTCCCACCAGCGCTGCTTTCGCCAGTCTCACTGACGACTGGCCCACTCTACCTAGGCAACACAGAGAGGAGTACGCTGCCCTAGCTATGAATGTGAAGAGCTGTCTCCAGGGGCCTGCTTACGCTAAGGTTCCTCAGAAGCCAGAGGTCGCCGTTCCGGCACGGAGAGAGGTCATCCTGCGAAACTGGTGAATGGGCTCCTACCCTGTGTGTCCCCAGGAGCGTCGCAGGGTTAAGGCGCTCCGTGGTGGAGTATGGCCTCATTGGAGACCCCTGCACACCCAAGTCCCCTGACGTGAAACACTGGAACTTCACCGTGAGGCCCGAGGTCACCTTTCGTTCGGCCGGAGCCGAACCTGGGGTGCCGTGGGAGGAGTTCCTAGAAAGGGATTGCCAGCACGGTTTTCGCTTTGGGAGAACACGCAGCCTCGGCCCACAACGACAGTCCTGCCGTGCAGAGACGTCGGGCCGCTAGTGCTGTTCCAGGCAGCTTTGAAGCCAAGCGCAAGGCGCCTCCAAACGGGGAGAAAGCGTCCTCTCCCCTCCGCGTCCCACGTTCAAGCTGAATGACGCAGCATGTTTCTCGGAAGGCTCTGCCGAGCTATCTAGTACAAGGGAGAGAGAGCCTGCCTCTGCCGAGAAAGGTTTTGACGTGGGGATTGCTGGACAGGCGGAAGAGCGTTCCCCAGGCCGTGCGAATTTGAGGCCTTGGTGATTCTGGATGGTCCCAAGGGTCCAGAATTGTCCCTGGGAAAGCTGTCCTTTTCCCTCTTTTTCCGGCTGGAAGTACACCTCTGGCATCCGACTGCCGTTTGGCGACGTCCTGTGGTAGACGCCCTGGTTTCACTTGGGACGCACACTGGTGTTTCTCAGAAGAGCCCAAATCCTCCCTGCGGGTGGGTGGGGGGCTTGGCACACCAGCATGGAATGTAAGGCTGTTTAGAACTGCGTACCTTGCGGCCGTGTGACGGCCGCACGAACGAGAGCTTTCGAGCGAACAGGGCAGCGCTTCGCCATCACCGTTGCACATTCACGGAGCTTAGTCAAACGAACGCATTTACTTCCTGGGGCTCCAACACAGCCGAGGAGTTGGAAGGCATACAGCGAGGGCCCTTTGACAGTTGTCACAACGAACGTGAGGGCACAGTGTCTCGTGAAATACCTTCCACGGTCGAAGCATTCCGTTAACGCATGCCCCTCCGCTCCCTCTGGCACTCCGAGGTGTTCCTAACGGGGGAAATCTGGACTTTTGCTCGAGGCCGGGGTGGGGCGGGGGGACTCACAATTCTTCTGCCGGCGAGCTCCAGAGCGCTCCTGCTGAAGCTCCCAGCAAGGAACTGAGAGCAGCAGGCCTCACACGAGTCAACTCAGACTTCTTCTGTCACGAGTCAACTCAGACTTCTCATGGGAGGCCTTCCGGCAGCAAAGAGAAGGTGCGCGCGAGGAGTGTGCTTCAGGCAGCTTAGGACCCGCCACTGTCTCGCCTACCACGGAGGGGAATCAGGTTTGGCCAGGGTCGCCCAGCTTCACACCTGAGCTCATACAGTTATCGTCAGTGGTTTCTGATTACCTCAAGGAAACACAACGGGAGGGACAGGGCCCTTCCGTGGAGGCCCTTTAGGGCACAGGGACCTCTGCGTGGGATCTACTGGGTAAGTATGGCAGTACCTCAGGTAGGCCTCAGTGACCAAGGCTCTCCGGCTCACGCCTAGCTGTGTAAAGCAGTGTGGCGAACGTACGTACTGCTCCTCAGGCTGGGCCCACAGCCTAGCTTTCGCTTCTGTGAGAGTGCTGTCCCGAGTCTCTTCCTGGAGCCAGTCGTCAGCGAGGTGTCTTTTGGCACTGCAGTTCTCTTTCAGTCAAGGAGGCCGTGCGACTGACTGGCAAAGGGAGTCCCACCAGCGCTGCTTTCGCCAGTCTCACTGACGACTGGCCCACTCTACCTAGGCAACACAGAGAGGAGTACGCTGCCCTAGCTATGAATGTGAAGAGCTGTCTCCAGGGGCCTGCTTACGCTAAGGTTCCTCAGAAGCCAGAGGTCGCCGTTCCGGCACGGAGAGAGGTCATCCTGCGAAACTGGTGAATGGGCTCCTACCCTGTGTGTCCCCAGGAGCGTCGCAGGGTTAAGGCGCTCCGTGGTGGAGTATGGCCTCATTGGAGACCCCTGCACACCCAAGTCCCCTGACGTGAAACACTGGAACTTCACCGTGAGGCCCGAGGTCACCTTTCGTTCGGCCGGAGCCGAACCTGGGGTGCCGTGGGAGGAGTTCCTAGAAAGGGATTGCCAGCACGGTTTTCGCTTTGGGAGAACACGCAGCCTCGGCCCACAACGACAGTCCTGCCGTGCAGAGACGTCGGGCCGCTAGTGCTGTTCCAGGCAGCTTTGAAGCCAAGCGCAAGGCGCCTCCAAACGGGGAGAAAGCGTCCTCTCCCCTCCGCGTCCCACGTTCAAGCTGAATGACGCAGCATGTTTCTCGGAAGGCTCTGCCGAGCTATCTAGTACAAGGGAGAGAGAGCCTGCCTCTGCCGAGAAAGGTTTTGACGTGGGGATTGCTGGACAGGCGGAAGAGCGTTCCCCAGGCCGTGCGAATTTGAGGCCTTGGTGATTCTGGATGGTCCCAAGGGTCCAGAATTGTCCCTGGGAAAGCTGTCCTTTTCCCTCTTTTTCCGGCTGGAAGTACACCTCTGGCATCCGACTGCCGTTTGGCGACGTCCTGTGGTAGACGCCCTGGTTTCACTTGGGACGCACACTGGTGTTTCTCAGAAGAGCCCAAATCCTCCCTGCGGGTGGGTGGGGGGCTGGGCACACCAGCATGGAATGTAAGGCTGTTTAGAACTGCGTACCTTGCGGCCGTGTGACGGCCGCACGAACGAGAGCTTTCGAGCGAACAGGGCAGCGCTTCGCCATCACCGTTGCACATTCACGGAGCTTAGTCAAACGAACGCATTTACTTCCTGGGGCTCCAACACAGCCGAGGAGTTGGAAGGCATACAGCGAGGGCCCTTTGACAGTTGTCACAACGAACGTGAGGGCACAGTGTCTCGTGAAATACCTTCCACGGTCGAAGCATTCCGTTAACGCATGCCCCTCCGCTCCCTCTGGCACTCCGAGGTGTTCCTAACGGGGGAAATCTGGACTTTTGCTCGAGGCCGGGGTGGGGCGGGGGGACTCACAATTCTTCTGCCGGCGAGCTCCAGAGCGCTCCTGCTGAAGCTCCCAGCAAGGAACTGAGAGCAGCAGGCCTCACACGAGTCAACTCAGACTTCTTCTGTCACGAGTCAACTCAGACTTCTCATGGGAGGCCTTCCGGCAGCAAAGAGAAGGTGCGCGCGAGGAGTGTGCTTCAGGCAGCTTAGGACCCGCCACTGTCTCGCCTACCACGGAGGGGAATCAGGTTTGGCCAGGGTCGCCCAGCTTCACACCTGAGCTCATACAGTTATCGTCAGTGGTTTCTGATTACCTCAAGGAAACACAACGGGAGGGACAGGGCCCTTCCGTGGAGGCCCTTTAGGGCACAGGGACCTCTGCGTGGGATCTACTGGGTAAGTATGGCAGTACCTCAGGTAGGCCTCAGTGACCAAGGCTCTCCGGCTCACGCCTAGCTGTGTAAAGCAGTGTGGCGAACGTACGTACTGCTCCTCAGGCTGGGCCCACAGCCTAGCTTTCGCTTCTGTGAGAGTGCTGTCCCGAGTCTCTTCCTGGAGCCAGTCGTCAGCGAGGTGTCTTTTGGCACTGCAGTTCTCTTTCAGTCAAGGAGGCCGTGCGACTGACTGGCAAAGGGAGTCCCACCAGCGCTGCTTTCGCCAGTCTCACTGACGACTGGCCCACTCTACCTAGGCAACACAGAGAGGAGTACGCTGCCCTAGCTATGAATGTGAAGAGCTGTCTCCAGGGGCCTGCTTACGCTGAGGTTCTTCAGAAGCCAGAGGTCGCCGTTCCGGCACGGAGAGAGGTCATCCTGCGAAACTGGTGAATGGGCTCCTACCCTGTGTGTCCCCAGGAGCGTCGCAGGGTTAAGGCGCTCCGTGGTGGAGTATGGCCTCATTGGAGACCCCTGCACACCCAAGTCCCCTGACGTGAAACACTGGAACTTCACCGTGAGGCCCGAGGTCACCTTTCGTTCGGCCGGAGCCGAACCTGGGGTGCCGTGGGAGGAGTTCCTAGAAAGGGATTGCCAGCACGGTTTTCGCTTTGGGAGAACACGCAGCCTCGGCCCACAACGACAGTCCTGCCGTGCAGAGACGTCGGGCCGCTAGTGCTGTTCCAGGCAGCTTTGAAGCCAAGCGCAAGGCGCCTCCAAACGGGGAGAAAGCGTCCTCTCCCCTCCGCGTCCCACGTTCAAGCTGAATGACGCAGCATGTTTCTCGGAAGGCTCTGCCGAGCTATCTAGTACAAGGGAGAGAGAGCCTGCCTCTGCCGAGAAAGGTTTTGACGTGGGGATTGCTGGACAGGCGGAAGAGCGTTCCCCAGGCCGTGCGAATTTGAGGCCTTGGTGATTCTGGATGGTCCCAAGGGTCCAGAATTGTCCCTGGGAAAGCTGTCCTTTTCCCTCTTTTTCCGGCTGGAAGTACACCTCTGGCATCCGACTGCCGTTTGGCGACGTCCTGTGGTAGACGCCCTGGTTTCACTTGGGACGCACACTGGTGTTTCTCAGAAGAGCCCAAATCCTCCCTGCGGGTGGGTGGGGGGCTTGGCACACCAGCATGGAATGTAAGGCTGTTTAGAACTGCGTACCTTGCGGCCGTGTGACGGCCGCACGAACGAGAGCTTTCGAGCGAACAGGGCAGCGCTTCGCCATCACCGTTGCACATTCACGGAGCTTAGTCAAACGAACGCATTTACTTCCTGGGGCTCCAACACAGCCGAGGAGTTGGAAGGCATACAGCGAGGGCCCTTTGACAGTTGTCACAACGAACGTGAGGGCACAGTGTCTCGTGAAATACCTTCCACGGTCGAAGCATTCCGTTAACGCATGCCCCTCCGCTCCCTCTGGCACTCCGACGTGTTCCTAACGGGGGAAATCTGGACTTTTGCTCGAGGCCGGGGTGGGGCGGGGGGACTCACAATTCTTCTGCCGGCGAGCTCCAGAGCGCTCCTGCTGAAGCTCCCAGCAAGGAACTGAGAGCAGCAGGCCTCACACGAGTCAACTCAGACTTCTTCTGTCACGAGTCAACTCAGACTTCTCATGGGAGGCCTTCCGGCAGCAAAGAGAAGGTGCGCGCGAGGAGTGTGCTTCAGGCAGCTTAGGACCCGCCACTGTCTCGCCTACCACGGAGGGGAATCAGGTTTGGCCAGGGTCGCCCAGCTTCACACCTGAGCTCATACAGTTATCGTCAGTGGTTTCTGATTACCTCAAGGAAACACAACGGGAGGGACAGGGCCCTTCCGTGGAGGCCCTTTAGGGCACAGGGACCTCTGCGTGGGATCTACTGGGTAAGTATGGCAGTACCTCAGGTAGGCCTCAGTGACCAAGGCTCTCCGGCTCACGCCTAGCTGTGTAAAGCAGTGTGGCGAACGTACGTACTGCTCCTCAGGCTGGGCCCACAGCCTAGCTTTCGCTTCTGTGAGAGTGCTGTCCCGAGTCTCTTCCTGGAGCCAGTCGTCAGCGAGGTGTCTTTTGGCACTGCAGTTCTCTTTCAGTCAAGGAGGCCGTGCGACTGACTGGCAAAGGGAGTCCCACCAGCGCTGCTTTCGCCAGTCTCACTGACGACTGGCCCACTCTACCTAGGCAACACAGAGAGGAGTACGCTGCCCTAGCTATGAATGTGAAGAGCTGTCTCCAGGGGCCTGCTTACGCTGAGGTTCTTCAGAAGCCAGAGGTCGCCGTTCCGGCACGGAGAGAGGTCATCCTGCGAAACTGGTGAATGGGCTCCTACCCTGTGTGTCCCCAGGAGCGTCGCAGGGTTAAGGCGCTCCGTGGTGGAGTATGGCCTCATTGGAGACCCCTGCACACCCAAGTCCCCTGACGTGAAACACTGGAACTTCACCGTGAGGCCCGAGGTCACCTTTCGTTCGGCCGGAGCCGAACCTGGGGTGCCGTGGGAGGAGTTCCTAGAAAGGGATTGCCAGCACGGTTTTCGCTTTGGGAGAACACGCAGCCTCGGCCCACAACGACAGTCCTGCCGTGCAGAGACGTCGGGCCGCTAGTGCTGTTCCAGGCAGCTTTGAAGCCAAGCGCAAGGCGCCTCCAAACGGGGAGAAAGCGTCCTCTCCCCTCCGCGTCCCACGTTCAAGCTGAATGACGCAGCATGTTTCTCGGAAGGCTCTGCCGAGCTATCTAGTACAAGGGAGAGAGAGCCTGCCTCTGCCGAGAAAGGTTTTGACGTGGGGATTGCTGGACAGGCGGAAGAGCGTTCCCCAGGCCGTGCGAATTTGAGGCCTTGGTGATTCTGGATGGTCCCAAGGGTCCAGAATTGTCCCTGGGAAAGCTGTCCTTTTCCCTCTTTTTCCGGCTGGAAGTACACCTCTGGCATCCGACTGCCGTTTGGCGACGTCCTGTGGTAGACGCCCTGGTTTCACTTGGGACGCACACTGGTGTTTCTCAGAAGAGCCCAAATCCTCCCTGCGGGTGGGTGGGGGGCTTGGCACACCAGCATGGAATGTAAGGCTGTTTAGAACTGCGTACCTTGCGGCCGTGTGACGGCCGCACGAACGAGAGCTTTCGAGCGAACAGGGCAGCGCTTCGCCATCACCGTTGCACATTCACGGAGCTTAGTCAAACGAACGCATTTACTTCCTGGGGCTCCAACACAGCCGAGGAGTTGGAAGGCATACAGCGAGGGCCCTTTGACAGTTGTCACAACGAACGTGAGGGCACAGTGTCTCGTGAAATACCTTCCACGGTCGAAGCATTCCGTTAACGCATGCCCCTCCGCTCCCTCTGGCACTCCGAGGTGTTCCTAACGGGGGAAATCTGGACTTTTGCTCGAGGCCGGGGTGGGGCGGGGGGACTCACAATTCTTCTGCCGGCGAGCTCCAGAGCGCTCCTGCTGAAGCTCCCAGCAAGGAACTGAGAGCAGCAGGCCTCACACGAGTCAACTCAGACTTCTTCTGTCACGAGTCAACTCAGACTTCTCATGGGAGGCCTTCCGGCAGCAAAGAGAAGGTGCGCGCGAGGAGTGTGCTTCAGGCAGCTTAGGACCCGCCACTGTCTCGCCTACCACGGAGGGGAATCAGGTTTGGCCAGGGTCGCCCAGCTTCACACCTGAGCTCATACAGTTATCGTCAGTGGTTTCTGATTACCTCAAGGAAACACAACGGGAGGGACAGGGCCCTTCCGTGGAGGCCCTTTAGGGCACAGGGACCTCTGCGTGGGATCTACTGGGTAAGTATGGCAGTACCTCAGGTAGGCCTCAGTGACCAAGGCTCTCCGGCTCACGCCTAGCTGTGTAAAGCAGTGTGGCGAACGTACGTACTGCTCCTCAGGCTGGGCCCACAGCCTAGCTTTCGCTTCTGTGAGAGTGCTGTCCCGAGTCTCTTCCTGGAGCCAGTCGTCAGCGAGGTGTCTTTTGGCACTGCAGTTCTCTTTCAGTCAAGGAGGCCGTGCGACTGACTGGCAAAGGGAGTCCCACCAGCGCTGCTTTCGCCAGTCTCACTGACGACTGGCCCACTCTACCTAGGCAACACAGAGAGGAGTACGCTGCCCTAGCTATGAATGTGAAGAGCTGTCTCCAGGGGCCTGCTTACGCTGAGGTTCCTCAGAAGCCAGAGGTCGCCGTTCCGGCACGGAGAGAGGTCATCCTGCGAAACTGGTGAATGGGCTCCTACCCTGTGTGTCCCCAGGAGCGTCGCAGGGTTAAGGCGCTCCGTGGTGGAGTATGGCCTCATTGGAGACCCCTGCACACCCAAGTCCCCTGACGTGAAACACTGGAACTTCACCGTGAGGCCCGAGGTCACCTTTCGTTCGGCCGGAGCCGAACCTGGGGTGCCGTGGGAGGAGTTCCTAGAAAGGGATTGCCAGCACGGTTTTCGCTTTGGGAGAACACGCAGCCTCGGCCCACAACGACAGTCCTGCCGTGCAGAGACGTCGGGCCGCTAGTGCTGTTCCAGGCAGCTTTGAAGCCAAGCGCAAGGCGCCTCCAAACGGGGAGAAAGCGTCCTCTCCCCTCCGCGTCCCACGTTCAAGCTGAATGACGCAGCATGTTTCTCGGAAGGCTCTGCCGAGCTATCTAGTACAAGGGAGAGAGAGCCTGCCTCTGCCGAGAAAGGTTTTGACGTGGGGATTGCTGGACAGGCGGAAGAGCGTTCCCCAGGCCGTGCGAATTTGAGGCCTTGGTGATTCTGGATGGTCCCAAGGGTCCAGAATTGTCCCTGGGAAAGCTGTCCTTTTCCCTCTTTTTCCGGCTGGAAGTACACCTCTGGCATCCGACTGCCGTTTGGCGACGTCCTGTGGTAGACGCCCTGGTTTCACTTGGGACGCACACTGGTGTTTCTCAGAAGAGCCCAAATCCTCCCTGCGGGTGGGTGGGGGGCTTGGCACACCAGCATGGAATGTAAGGCTGTTTAGAACTGCGTACCTTGCGGCCGTGTGACGGCCGCACGAACGAGAGCTTTCGAGCGAACAGGGCAGCGCTTCGCCATCACCGTTGCACATTCACGGAGCTTAGTCAAACGAACGCATTTACTTCCTGGGGCTCCAACACAGCCGAGGAGTTGGAAGGCATACAGCGAGGGCCCTTTGACAGTTGTCACAACGAACGTGAGGGCACAGTGTCTCGTGAAATACCTTCCACGGTCGAAGCATTCCGTTAACGCATGCCCCTCCGCTCCCTCTGGCACTCCGACGTGTTCCTAACGGGGGAAATCTGGACTTTTGCTCGAGGCCGGGGTGGGGCGGGGGGACTCACAATTCTTCTGCCGGCGAGCTCCAGAGCGCTCCTGCTGAAGCTCCCAGCAAGGAACTGAGAGCAGCAGGCCTCACACGAGTCAACTCAGACTTCTTCTGTCACGAGTCAACTCAGACTTCTCATGGGAGGCCTTCCGGCAGCAAAGAGAAGGTGCGCGCGAGGAGTGTGCCTCAGGCAGCTTAGGACCCGCCACTGTCTCGCCTACCACGGAGGGGAATCAGGTTTGGCCAGGGTCGCCCAGCTTCACACCTGAGCTCATACAGTTATCGTCAGTGGTTTCTGATTACCTCAAGGAAACACAACGGGAGGGACAGGGCCCTTCCGTGGAGGCCCTTTAGGGCACAGGGACCTCTGCGTGGGATCTACTGGGTAAGTATGGCAGTACCTCAGGTAGGCCTCAGTGACCAAGGCTCTCCGGCTCACGCCTAGCTGTGTAAAGCAGTGTGGCGAACGTACGTACTGCTCCTCAGGCTGGGCCCACAGCCTAGCTTTCGCTTCTGTGAGAGTGCTGTCCCGAGTCTCTTCCTGGAGCCAGTCGTCAGCGAGGTGTCTTTTGGCACTGCAGTTCTCTTTCAGTCAAGGAGGCCGTGCGACTGACTGGCAAAGGGAGTCCCACCAGCGCTGCTTTCGCCAGTCTCACTGACGACTGGCCCACTCTACCTAGGCAACACAGAGAGGAGTACGCTGCCCTAGCTATGAATGTGAAGAGCTGTCTCCAGGGGCCTGCTTACGCTGAGGTTCCTCAGAAGCCAGAGGTCGCCGTTCCGGCACGGAGAGAGGTCATCCTGCGAAACTGGTGAATGGGCTCCTACCCTGTGTGTCCCCAGGAGCGTCGCAGGGTTAAGGCGCTCCGTGGTGGAGTATGGCCTCATTGGAGACCCCTGCACACCCAAGTCCCCTGACGTGAAACACTGGAACTTCACCGTGAGGCCCGAGGTCACCTTTCGTTCGGCCGGAGCCGAACCTGGGGTGCCGTGGGAGGAGTTCCTAGAAAGGGATTGCCAGCACGGTTTTCGCTTTGGGAGAACACGCAGCCTCGGCCCACAACGACAGTCCTGCCGTGCAGAGACGTCGGGCCGCTAGTGCTGTTCCAGGCAGCTTTGAAGCCAAGCGCAAGGCGCCTCCAAACGGGGAGAAAGCGTCCTCTCCCCTCCGCGTCCCACGTTCAAGCTGAATGACGCAGCATGTTTCTCGGAAGGCTCTGCCGAGCTATCTAGTACAAGGGAGAGAGAGCCTGCCTCTGCCGAGAAAGGTTTTGACGTGGGGATTGCTGGACAGGCGGAAGAGCGTTCCCCAGGCCGTGCGAATTTGAGGCCTTGGTGATTCTGGATGGTCCCAAGGGTCCAGAATTGTCCCTGGGAAAGCTGTCCTTTTCCCTCTTTTTCCGGCTGGAAGTACACCTCTGGCATCCGACTGCCGTTTGGCGACGTCCTGTGGTAGACGCCCTGGTTTCACTTGGGACGCACACTGGTGTTTCTCAGAAGAGCCCAAATCCTCCCTGCGGGTGGGTGGGGGGCTTGGCACACCAGCATGGAATGTAAGGCTGTTTAGAACTGCGTACCTTGCGGCCGTGTGACGGCCGCACGAACGAGAGCTTTCGAGCGAACAGGGCAGCGCTTCGCCATCACCGTTGCACATTCACGGAGCTTAGTCAAACGAACGCATTTACTTCCTGGGGCTCCAACACAGCCGAGGAGTTGGAAGGCATACAGCGAGGGCCCTTTGACAGTTGTCACAACGAACGTGAGGGCACAGTGTCTCGTGAAATACCTTCCACGGTCGAAGCATTCCGTTAACGCATGCCCCTCCGCTCCCTCTGGCACTCCGAGGTGTTCCTAACGGGGGAAATCTGGACTTTTGCTCGAGGCCGGGGTGGGGCGGGGGGACTCACAATTCTTCTGCCGGCGAGCTCCAGAGCGCTCCTGCTGAAGCTCCCAGCAAGGAACTGAGAGCAGCAGGCCTCACACGAGTCAACTCAGACTTCTTCTGTCACGAGTCAACTCAGACTTCTCATGGGAGGCCTTCCGGCAGCAAAGAGAAGGTGCGCGCGAGGAGTGTGCCTCAGGCAGCTTAGGACCCGCCACTGTCTCGCCTACCACGGAGGGGAATCAGGTTTGGCCAGGGTCGCCCAGCTTCACACCTGAGCTCATACAGTTATCGTCAGTGGTTTCTGATTACCTCAAGGAAACACAACGGGAGGGACAGGGCCCTTCCGTGGAGGCCCTTTAGGGCACAGGGACCTCTGCGTGGGATCTACTGGGTAAGTATGGCAGTACCTCAGGTAGGCCTCAGTGACCAAGGCTCTCCGGCTCACGCCTAGCTGTGTAAAGCAGTGTGGCGAACGTACGTACTGCTCCTCAGGCTGGGCCCACAGCCTAGCTTTCGCTTCTGTGAGAGTGCTGTCCCGAGTCTCTTCCTGGAGCCAGTCGTCAGCGAGGTGTCTTTTGGCACTGCAGTTCTCTTTCAGTCAAGGAGGCCGTGCGACTGACTGGCAAAGGGAGTCCCACCAGCGCTGCTTTCGCCAGTCTCACTGACGACTGGCCCACTCTACCTAGGCAACACAGAGAGGAGTACGCTGCCCTAGCTATGAATGTGAAGAGCTGTCTCCAGGGGCCTGCTTACGCTGAGGTTCCTCAGAAGCCAGAGGTCGCCGTTCCGGCACGGAGAGAGGTCATCCTGCGAAACTGGTGAATGGGCTCCTACCCTGTGTGTCCCCAGGAGCGTCGCAGGGTTAAGGCGCTCCGTGGTGGAGTATGGCCTCATTGGAGACCCCTGCACACCCAAGTCCCCTGACGTGAAACACTGGAACTTCACCGTGAGGCCCGAGGTCACCTTTCGTTCGGCCGGAGCCGAACCTGGGGTGCCGTGGGAGGAGTTCCTAGAAAGGGATTGCCAGCACGGTTTTCGCTTTGGGAGAACACGCAGCCTCGGCCCACAACGACAGTCCTGCCGTGCAGAGACGTCGGGCCGCTAGTGCTGTTCCAGGCAGCTTTGAAGCCAAGCGCAAGGCGCCTCCAAACGGGGAGAAAGCGTCCTCTCCCCTCCGCGTCCCACGTTCAAGCTGAATGACGCAGCATGTTTCTCGGAAGGCTCTGCCGAGCTATCTAGTACAAGGGAGAGAGAGCCTGCCTCTGCCGAGAAAGGTTTTGACGTGGGGATTGCTGGACAGGCGGAAGAGCGTTCCCCAGGCCGTGCGAATTTGAGGCCTTGGTGATTCTGGATGGTCCCAAGGGTCCAGAATTGTCCCTGGGAAAGCTGTCCTTTTCCCTCTTTTTCCGGCTGGAAGTACACCTCTGGCATCCGACTGCCGTTTGGCGACGTCCTGTGGTAGACGCCCTGGTTTCACTTGGGACGCACACTGGTGTTTCTCAGAAGAGCCCAAATCCTCCCTGCGGGTGGGTGGGGGGCTTGGCACACCAGCATGGAATGTAAGGCTGTTTAGAACTGCGTACCTTGCGGCCGTGTGACGGCCGCACGAACGAGAGCTTTCGAGCGAACAGGGCAGCGCTTCGCCATCACCGTTGCACATTCACGGAGCTTAGTCAAACGAACGCATTTACTTCCTGGGGCTCCAACACAGCCGAGGAGTTGGAAGGCATACAGCGAGGGCCCTTTGACAGTTGTCACAACGAACGTGAGGGCACAGTGTCTCGTGAAATACCTTCCACGGTCGAAGCATTCCGTTAACGCATGCCCCTCCGCTCCCTCTGGCACTCCGAGGTGTTCCTAACGGGGGAAATCTGGACTTTTGCTCGAGGCCGGGGTGGGGCGGGGGGACTCACAATTCTTCTGCCGGCGAGCTCCAGAGCGCTCCTGCTGAAGCTCCCAGCAAGGAACTGAGAGCAGCAGGCCTCACACGAGTCAACTCAGACTTCTTCTGTCACGAGTCAACTCAGACTTCTCATGGGAGGCCTTCCGGCAGCAAAGAGAAGGTGCGCGCGAGGAGTGTGCTTCAGGCAGCTTAGGACCCGCCACTGTCTCGCCTACCACGGAGGGGAATCAGGTTTGGCCAGGGTCGCCCAGCTTCACACCTGAGCTCATACAGTTATCGTCAGTGGTTTCTGATTACCTCAAGGAAACACAACGGGAGGGACAGGGCCCTTCCGTGGAGGCCCTTTAGGGCACAGGGACCTCTGCGTGGGATCTACTGGGTAAGTATGGCAGTACCTCAGGTAGGCCTCAGTGACCAAGGCTCTCCGGCTCACGCCTAGCTGTGTAAAGCAGTGTGGCGAACGTACGTACTGCTCCTCAGGCTGGGCCCACAGCCTAGCTTTCGCTTCTGTGAGAGTGCTGTCCCGAGTCTCTTCCTGGAGCCAGTCGTCAGCGAGGTGTCTTTTGGCACTGCAGTTCTCTTTCAGTCAAGGAGGCCGTGCGACTGACTGGCAAAGGGAGTCCCACCAGCGCTGCTTTCGCCAGTCTCACTGACGACTGGCCCACTCTACCTAGGCAACACAGAGAGGAGTACGCTGCCCTAGCTATGAATGTGAAGAGCTGTCTCCAGGGGCCTGCTTACGCTGAGGTTCCTCAGAAGCCAGAGGTCGCCGTTCCGGCACGGAGAGAGGTCATCCTGCGAAACTGGTGAATGGGCTCCTACCCTGTGTGTCCCCAGGAGCGTCGCAGGGTTAAGGCGCTCCGTGGTGGAGTATGGCCTCATTGGAGACCCCTGCACACCCAAGTCCCCTGACGTGAAACACTGGAACTTCACCGTGAGGCCCGAGGTCACCTTTCGTTCGGCCGGAGCCGAACCTGGGGTGCCGTGGGAGGAGTTCCTAGAAAGGGATTGCCAGCACGGTTTTCGCTTTGGGAGAACACGCAGCCTCGGCCCACAACGACAGTCCTGCCGTGCAGAGACGTCGGGCCGCTAGTGCTGTTCCAGGCAGCTTTGAAGCCAAGCGCAAGGCGCCTCCAAACGGGGAGAAAGCGTCCTCTCCCCTCCGCGTCCCACGTTCAAGCTGAATGACGCAGCATGTTTCTCGGAAGGCTCTGCCGAGCTATCTAGTACAAGGGAGAGAGAGCCTGCCTCTGCCGAGAAAGGTTTTGACGTGGGGATTGCTGGACAGGCGGAAGAGCGTTCCCCAGGCCGTGCGAATTTGAGGCCTTGGTGATTCTGGATGGTCCCAAGGGTCCAGAATTGTCCCTGGGAAAGCTGTCCTTTTCCCTCTTTTTCCGGCTGGAAGTACACCTCTGGCATCCGACTGCCGTTTGGCGACGTCCTGTGGTAGACGCCCTGGTTTCACTTGGGACGCACACTGGTGTTTCTCAGAAGAGCCCAAATCCTCCCTGCGGGTGGGTGGGGGGCTTGGCACACCAGCATGGAATGTAAGGCTGTTTAGAACTGCGTACCTTGCGGCCGTGTGACGGCCGCACGAACGAGAGCTTTCGAGCGAACAGGGCAGCGCTTCGCCATCACCGTTGCACATTCACGGAGCTTAGTCAAACGAACGCATTTACTTCCTGGGGCTCCAACACAGCCGAGGAGTTGGAAGGCATACAGCGAGGGCCCTTTGACAGTTGTCACAACGAACGTGAGGGCACAGTGTCTCGTGAAATACCTTCCACGGTCGAAGCATTCCGTTAACGCATGCCCCTCCGCTCCCTCTGGCACTCCGAGGTGTTCCTAACGGGGGAAATCTGGACTTTTGCTCGAGGCCGGGGTGGGGCGGGGGGACTCACAATTCTTCTGCCGGCGAGCTCCAGAGCGCTCCTGCTGAAGCTCCCAGCAAGGAACTGAGAGCAGCAGGCCTCACACGAGTCAACTCAGACTTCTTCTGTCACGAGTCAACTCAGACTTCTCATGGGAGGCCTTCCGGCAGCAAAGAGAAGGTGCGCGCGAGGAGTGTGCTTCAGGCAGCTTAGGACCCGCCACTGTCTCGCCTACCACGGAGGGGAATCAGGTTTGGCCAGGGTCGCCCAGCTTCACACCTGAGCTCATACAGTTATCGTCAGTGGTTTCTGATTACCTCAAGGAAACACAACGGGAGGGACAGGGCCCTTCCGTGGAGGCCCTTTAGGGCACAGGGACCTCTGCGTGGGATCTACTGGGTAAGTATGGCAGTACCTCAGGTAGGCCTCAGTGACCAAGGCTCTCCGGCTCACGCCTAGCTGTGTAAAGCAGTGTGGCGAACGTACGTACTGCTCCTCAGGCTGGGCCCACAGCCTAGCTTTCGCTTCTGTGAGAGTGCTGTCCCGAGTCTCTTCCTGGAGCCAGTCGTCAGCGAGGTGTCTTTTGGCACTGCAGTTCTCTTTCAGTCAAGGAGGCCGTGCGACTGACTGGCAAAGGGAGTCCCACCAGCGCTGCTTTCGCCAGTCTCACTGACGACTGGCCCACTCTACCTAGGCAACACAGAGAGGAGTACGCTGCCCTAGCTATGAATGTGAAGAGCTGTCTCCAGGGGCCTGCTTACGCTGAGGTTCCTCAGAAGCCAGAGGTCGCCGTTCCGGCACGGAGAGAGGTCATCCTGCGAAACTGGTGAATGGGCTCCTACCCTGTGTGTCCCCAGGAGCGTCGCAGGGTTAAGGCGCTCCGTGGTGGAGTATGGCCTCATTGGAGACCCCTGCACACCCAAGTCCCCTGACGTGAAACACTGGAACTTCACCGTGAGGCCCGAGGTCACCTTTCGTTCGGCCGGAGCCGAACCTGGGGTGCCGTGGGAGGAGTTCCTAGAAAGGGATTGCCAGCACGGTTTTCGCTTTGGGAGAACACGCAGCCTCGGCCCACAACGACAGTCCTGCCGTGCAGAGACGTCGGGCCGCTAGTGCTGTTCCAGGCAGCTTTGAAGCCAAGCGCAAGGCGCCTCCAAACGGGGAGAAAGCGTCCTCTCCCCTCCGCGTCCCACGTTCAAGCTGAATGACGCAGCATGTTTCTCGGAAGGCTCTGCCGAGCTATCTAGTACAAGGGAGAGAGAGCCTGCCTCTGCCGAGAAAGGTTTTGACGTGGGGATTGCTGGACAGGCGGAAGAGCGTTCCCCAGGCCGTGCGAATTTGAGGCCTTGGTGATTCTGGATGGTCCCAAGGGTCCAGAATTGTCCCTGGGAAAGCTGTCCTTTTCCCTCTTTTTCCGGCTGGAAGTACACCTCTGGCATCCGACTGCCGTTTGGCGACGTCCTGTGGTAGACGCCCTGGTTTCACTTGGGACGCACACTGGTGTTTCTCAGAAGAGCCCAAATCCTCCCTGCGGGTGGGTGGGGGGCTTGGCACACCAGCATGGAATGTAAGGCTGTTTAGAACTGCGTACCTTGCGGCCGTGTGACGGCCGCACGAACGAGAGCTTTCGAGCGAACAGGGCAGCGCTTCGCCATCACCGTTGCACATTCACGGAGCTTAGTCAAACGAACGCATTTACTTCCTGGGGCTCCAACACAGCCGAGGAGTTGGAAGGCATACAGCGAGGGCCCTTTGACAGTTGTCACAACGAACGTGAGGGCACAGTGTCTCGTGAAATACCTTCCACGGTCGAAGCATTCCGTTAACGCATGCCCCTCCGCTCCCTCTGGCACTCCGAGGTGTTCCTAACGGGGGAAATCTGGACTTTTGCTCGAGGCCGGGGTGGGGCGGGGGGACTCACAATTCTTCTGCCGGCGAGCTCCAGAGCGCTCCTGCTGAAGCTCCCAGCAAGGAACTGAGAGCAGCAGGCCTCACACGAGTCAACTCAGACTTCTTCTGTCACGAGTCAACTCAGACTTCTCATGGGAGGCCTTCCGGCAGCAAAGAGAAGGTGCGCGCGAGGAGTGTGCTTCAGGCAGCTTAGGACCCGCCACTGTCTCGCCTACCACGGAGGGGAATCAGGTTTGGCCAGGGTCGCCCAGCTTCACACCTGAGCTCATACAGTTATCGTCAGTGGTTTCTGATTACCTCAAGGAAACACAACGGGAGGGACAGGGCCCTTCCGTGGAGGCCCTTTAGGGCACAGGGACCTCTGCGTGGGATCTACTGGGTAAGTATGGCAGTACCTCAGGTAGGCCTCAGTGACCAAGGCTCTCCGGCTCACGCCTAGCTGTGTAAAGCAGTGTGGCGAACGTACGTACTGCTCCTCAGGCTGGGCCCACAGCCTAGCTTTCGCTTCTGTGAGAGTGCTGTCCCGAGTCTCTTCCTGGAGCCAGTCGTCAGCGAGGTGTCTTTTGGCACTGCAGTTCTCTTTCAGTCAAGGAGGCCGTGCGACTGACTGGCAAAGGGAGTCCCACCAGCGCTGCTTTCGCCAGTCTCACTGACGACTGGCCCACTCTACCTAGGCAACACAGAGAGGAGTACGCTGCCCTAGCTATGAATGTGAAGAGCTGTCTCCAGGGGCCTGCTTACGCTGAGGTTCCTCAGAAGCCAGAGGTCGCCGTTCCGGCACGGAGAGAGGTCATCCTGCGAAACTGGTGAATGGGCTCCTACCCTGTGTGTCCCCAGGAGCGTCGCAGGGTTAAGGCGCTCCGTGGTGGAGTATGGCCTCATTGGAGACCCCTGCACACCCAAGTCCCCTGACGTGAAACACTGGAACTTCACCGTGAGGCCCGAGGTCACCTTTCGTTCGGCCGGAGCCGAACCTGGGGTGCCGTGGGAGGAGTTCCTAGAAAGGGATTGCCAGCACGGTTTTCGCTTTGGGAGAACACGCAGCCTCGGCCCACAACGACAGTCCTGCCGTGCAGAGACGTCGGGCCGCTAGTGCTGTTCCAGGCAGCTTTGAAGCCAAGCGCAAGGCGCCTCCAAACGGGGAGAAAGCGTCCTCTCCCCTCCGCGTCCCACGTTCAAGCTGAATGACGCAGCATGTTTCTCGGAAGGCTCTGCCGAGCTATCTAGTACAAGGGAGAGAGAGCCTGCCTCTGCCGAGAAAGGTTTTGACGTGGGGATTGCTGGACAGGCGGAAGAGCGTTCCCCAGGCCGTGCGAATTTGAGGCCTTGGTGATTCTGGATGGTCCCAAGGGTCCAGAATTGTCCCTGGGAAAGCTGTCCTTTTCCCTCTTTTTCCGGCTGGAAGTACACCTCTGGCATCCGACTGCCGTTTGGCGACGTCCTGTGGTAGACGCCCTGGTTTCACTTGGGACGCACACTGGTGTTTCTCAGAAGAGCCCAAATCCTCCCTGCGGGTGGGTGGGGGGCTTGGCACACCAGCATGGAATGTAAGGCTGTTTAGAACTGCGTACCTTGCGGCCGTGTGACGGCCGCACGAACGAGAGCTTTCGAGCGAACAGGGCAGCGCTTCGCCATCACCGTTGCACATTCACGGAGCTTAGTCAAACGAACGCATTTACTTCCTGGGGCTCCAACACAGCCGAGGAGTTGGAAGGCATACAGCGAGGGCCCTTTGACAGTTGTCACAACGAACGTGAGGGCACAGTGTCTCGTGAAATACCTTCCACGGTCGAAGCATTCCGTTAACGCATGCCCCTCCGCTCCCTCTGGCACTCCGAGGTGTTCCTAACGGGGGAAATCTGGACTTTTGCTCGAGGCCGGGGTGGGGCGGGGGGACTCACAATTCTTCTGCCGGCGAGCTCCAGAGCGCTCCTGCTGAAGCTCCCAGCAAGGAACTGAGAGCAGCAGGCCTCACACGAGTCAACTCAGACTTCTTCTGTCACGAGTCAACTCAGACTTCTCATGGGAGGCCTTCCGGCAGCAAAGAGAAGGTGCGCGCGAGGAGTGTGCCTCAGGCAGCTTAGGACCCGCCACTGTCTCGCCTACCACGGAGGGGAATCAGGTTTGGCCAGGGTCGCCCAGCTTCACACCTGAGCTCATACAGTTATCGTCAGTGGTTTCTGATTACCTCAAGGAAACACAACGGGAGGGACAGGGCCCTTCCGTGGAGGCCCTTTAGGGCACAGGGACCTCTGCGTGGGATCTACTGGGTAAGTATGGCAGTACCTCAGGTAGGCCTCAGTGACCAAGGCTCTCCGGCTCACGCCTAGCTGTGTAAAGCAGTGTGGCGAACGTACGTACTGCTCCTCAGGCTGGGCCCACAGCCTAGCTTTCGCTTCTGTGAGAGTGCTGTCCCGAGTCTCTTCCTGGAGCCAGTCGTCAGCGAGGTGTCTTTTGGCACTGCAGTTCTCTTTCAGTCAAGGAGGCCGTGCGACTGACTGGCAAAGGGAGTCCCACCAGCGCTGCTTTCGCCAGTCTCACTGACGACTGGCCCACTCTACCTAGGCAACACAGAGAGGAGTACGCTGCCCTAGCTATGAATGTGAAGAGCTGTCTCCAGGGGCCTGCTTACGCTAAGGTTCCTCAGAAGCCAGAGGTCGCCGTTCCGGCACGGAGAGAGGTCATCCTGCGAAACTGGTGAATGGGCTCCTACCCTGTGTGTCCCCAGGAGCGTCGCAGGGTTAAGGCGCTCCGTGGTGGAGTATGGCCTCATTGGAGACCCCTGCACACCCAAGTCCCCTGACGTGAAACACTGGAACTTCACCGTGAGGCCCGAGGTCACCTTTCGTTCGGCCGGAGCCGAACCTGGGGTGCCGTGGGAGGAGTTCCTAGAAAGGGATTGCCAGCACGGTTTTCGCTTTGGGAGAACACGCAGCCTCGGCCCACAACGACAGTCCTGCCGTGCAGAGACGTCGGGCCGCTAGTGCTGTTCCAGGCAGCTTTGAAGCCAAGCGCAAGGCGCCTCCAAACGGGGAGAAAGCGTCCTCTCCCCTCCGCGTCCCACGTTCAAGCTGAATGACGCAGCATGTTTCTCGGAAGGCTCTGCCGAGCTATCTAGTACAAGGGAGAGAGAGCCTGCCTCTGCCGAGAAAGGTTTTGACGTGGGGATTGCTGGACAGGCGGAAGAGCGTTCCCCAGGCCGTGCGAATTTGAGGCCTTGGTGATTCTGGATGGTCCCAAGGGTCCAGAATTGTCCCTGGGAAAGCTGTCCTTTTCCCTCTTTTTCCGGCTGGAAGTACACCTCTGGCATCCGACTGCCGTTTGGCGACGTCCTGTGGTAGACGCCCTGGTTTCACTTGGGACGCACACTGGTGTTTCTCAGAAGAGCCCAAATCCTCCCTGCGGGTGGGTGGGGGGCTTGGCACACCAGCATGGAATGTAAGGCTGTTTAGAACTGCGTACCTTGCGGCCGTGTGACGGCCGCACGAACGAGAGCTTTCGAGCGAACAGGGCAGCGCTTCGCCATCACCGTTGCACATTCACGGAGCTTAGTCAAACGAACGCATTTACTTCCTGGGGCTCCAACACAGCCGAGGAGTTGGAAGGCATACAGCGAGGGCCCTTTGACAGTTGTCACAACGAACGTGAGGGCACAGTGTCTCGTGAAATACCTTCCACGGTCGAAGCATTCCGTTAACGCATGCCCCTCCGCTCCCTCTGGCACTCCGAGGTGTTCCTAACGGGGGAAATCTGGACTTTTGCTCGAGGCCGGGGTGGGGCGGGGGGACTCACAATTCTTCTGCCGGCGAGCTCCAGAGCGCTCCTGCTGAAGCTCCCAGCAAGGAACTGAGAGCAGCAGGCCTCACACGAGTCAACTCAGACTTCTTCTGTCACGAGTCAACTCAGACTTCTCATGGGAGGCCTTCCGGCAGCAAAGAGAAGGTGCGCGCGAGGAGTGTGCCTCAGGCAGCTTAGGACCCGCCACTGTCTCGCCTACCACGGAGGGGAATCAGGTTTGGCCAGGGTCGCCCAGCTTCACACCTGAGCTCATACAGTTATCGTCAGTGGTTTCTGATTACCTCAAGGAAACACAACGGGAGGGACAGGGCCCTTCCGTGGAGGCCCTTTAGGGCACAGGGACCTCTGCGTGGGATCTACTGGGTAAGTATGGCAGTACCTCAGGTAGGCCTCAGTGACCAAGGCTCTCCGGCTCACGCCTAGCTGTGTAAAGCAGTGTGGCGAACGTACGTACTGCTCCTCAGGCTGGGCCCACAGCCTAGCTTTCGCTTCTGTGAGAGTGCTGTCCCGAGTCTCTTCCTGGAGCCAGTCGTCAGCGAGGTGTCTTTTGGCACTGCAGTTCTCTTTCAGTCAAGGAGGCCGTGCGACTGACTGGCAAAGGGAGTCCCACCAGCGCTGCTTTCGCCAGTCTCACTGACGACTGGCCCACTCTACCTAGGCAACACAGAGAGGAGTACGCTGCCCTAGCTATGAATGTGAAGAGCTGTCTCCAGGGGCCTGCTTACGCTAAGGTTCCTCAGAAGCCAGAGGTCGCCGTTCCGGCACGGAGAGAGGTCATCCTGCGAAACTGGTGAATGGGCTCCTACCCTGTGTGTCCCCAGGAGCGTCGCAGGGTTAAGGCGCTCCGTGGTGGAGTATGGCCTCATTGGAGACCCCTGCACACCCAAGTCCCCTGACGTGAAACACTGGAACTTCACCGTGAGGCCCGAGGTCACCTTTCGTTCGGCCGGAGCCGAACCTGGGGTGCCGTGGGAGGAGTTCCTAGAAAGGGATTGCCAGCACGGTTTTCGCTTTGGGAGAACACGCAGCCTCGGCCCACAACGACAGTCCTGCCGTGCAGAGACGTCGGGCCGCTAGTGCTGTTCCAGGCAGCTTTGAAGCCAAGCGCAAGGCGCCTCCAAACGGGGAGAAAGCGTCCTCTCCCCTCCGCGTCCCACGTTCAAGCTGAATGACGCAGCATGTTTCTCGGAAGGCTCTGCCGAGCTATCTAGTACAAGGGAGAGAGAGCCTGCCTCTGCCGAGAAAGGTTTTGACGTGGGGATTGCTGGACAGGCGGAAGAGCGTTCCCCAGGCCGTGCGAATTTGAGGCCTTGGTGATTCTGGATGGTCCCAAGGGTCCAGAATTGTCCCTGGGAAAGCTGTCCTTTTCCCTCTTTTTCCGGCTGGAAGTACACCTCTGGCATCCGACTGCCGTTTGGCGACGTCCTGTGGTAGACGCCCTGGTTTCACTTGGGACGCACACTGGTGTTTCTCAGAAGAGCCCAAATCCTCCCTGCGGGTGGGTGGGGGGCTTGGCACACCAGCATGGAATGTAAGGCTGTTTAGAACTGCGTACCTTGCGGCCGTGTGACGGCCGCACGAACGAGAGCTTTCGAGCGAACAGGGCAGCGCTTCGCCATCACCGTTGCACATTCACGGAGCTTAGTCAAACGAACGCATTTACTTCCTGGGGCTCCAACACAGCCGAGGAGTTGGAAGGCATACAGCGAGGGCCCTTTGACAGTTGTCACAACGAACGTGAGGGCACAGTGTCTCGTGAAATACCTTCCACGGTCGAAGCATTCCGTTAACGCATGCCCCTCCGCTCCCTCTGGCACTCCGAGGTGTTCCTAACGGGGGAAATCTGGACTTTTGCTCGAGGCCGGGGTGGGGCGGGGGGACTCACAATTCTTCTGCCGGCGAGCTCCAGAGCGCTCCTGCTGAAGCTCCCAGCAAGGAACTGAGAGCAGCAGGCCTCACACGAGTCAACTCAGACTTCTTCTGTCACGAGTCAACTCAGACTTCTCATGGGAGGCCTTCCGGCAGCAAAGAGAAGGTGCGCGCGAGGAGTGTGCTTCAGGCAGCTTAGGACCCGCCACTGTCTCGCCTACCACGGAGGGGAATCAGGTTTGGCCAGGGTCGCCCAGCTTCACACCTGAGCTCATACAGTTATCGTCAGTGGTTTCTGATTACCTCAAGGAAACACAACGGGAGGGACAGGGCCCTTCCGTGGAGGCCCTTTAGGGCACAGGGACCTCTGCGTGGGATCTACTGGGTAAGTATGGCAGTACCTCAGGTAGGCCTCAGTGACCAAGGCTCTCCGGCTCACGCCTAGCTGTGTAAAGCAGTGTGGCGAACGTACGTACTGCTCCTCAGGCTGGGCCCACAGCCTAGCTTTCGCTTCTGTGAGAGTGCTGTCCCGAGTCTCTTCCTGGAGCCAGTCGTCAGCGAGGTGTCTTTTGGCACTGCAGTTCTCTTTCAGTCAAGGAGGCCGTGCGACTGACTGGCAAAGGGAGTCCCACCAGCGCTGCTTTCGCCAGTCTCACTGACGACTGGCCCACTCTACCTAGGCAACACAGAGAGGAGTACGCTGCCCTAGCTATGAATGTGAAGAGCTGTCTCCAGGGGCCTGCTTACGCTAAGGTTCCTCAGAAGCCAGAGGTCGCCGTTCCGGCACGGAGAGAGGTCATCCTGCGAAACTGGTGAATGGGCTCCTACCCTGTGTGTCCCCAGGAGCGTCGCAGGGTTAAGGCGCTCCGTGGTGGAGTATGGCCTCATTGGAGACCCCTGCACACCCAAGTCCCCTGACGTGAAACACTGGAACTTCACCGTGAGGCCCGAGGTCACCTTTCGTTCGGCCGGAGCCGAACCTGGGGTGCCGTGGGAGGAGTTCCTAGAAAGGGATTGCCAGCACGGTTTTCGCTTTGGGAGAACACGCAGCCTCGGCCCACAACGACAGTCCTGCCGTGCAGAGACGTCGGGCCGCTAGTGCTGTTCCAGGCAGCTTTGAAGCCAAGCGCAAGGCGCCTCCAAACGGGGAGAAAGCGTCCTCTCCCCTCCGCGTCCCACGTTCAAGCTGAATGACGCAGCATGTTTCTCGGAAGGCTCTGCCGAGCTATCTAGTACAAGGGAGAGAGAGCCTGCCTCTGCCGAGAAAGGTTTTGACGTGGGGATTGCTGGACAGGCGGAAGAGCGTTCCCCAGGCCGTGCGAATTTGAGGCCTTGGTGATTCTGGATGGTCCCAAGGGTCCAGAATTGTCCCTGGGAAAGCTGTCCTTTTCCCTCTTTTTCCGGCTGGAAGTACACCTCTGGCATCCGACTGCCGTTTGGCGACGTCCTGTGGTAGACGCCCTGGTTTCACTTGGGACGCACACTGGTGTTTCTCAGAAGAGCCCAAATCCTCCCTGCGGGTGGGTGGGGGGCTTGGCACACCAGCATGGAATGTAAGGCTGTTTAGAACTGCGTACCTTGCGGCCGTGTGACGGCCGCACGAACGAGAGCTTTCGAGCGAACAGGGCAGCGCTTCGCCATCACCGTTGCACATTCACGGAGCTTAGTCAAACGAACGCATTTACTTCCTGGGGCTCCAACACAGCCGAGGAGTTGGAAGGCATACAGCGAGGGCCCTTTGACAGTTGTCACAACGAACGTGAGGGCACAGTGTCTCGTGAAATACCTTCCACGGTCGAAGCATTCCGTTAACGCATGCCCCTCCGCTCCCTCTGGCACTCCGAGGTGTTCCTAACGGGGGAAATCTGGACTTTTGCTCGAGGCCGGGGTGGGGCGGGGGGACTCACAATTCTTCTGCCGGCGAGCTCCAGAGCGCTCCTGCTGAAGCTCCCAGCAAGGAACTGAGAGCAGCAGGCCTCACACGAGTCAACTCAGACTTCTTCTGTCACGAGTCAACTCAGACTTCTCATGGGAGGCCTTCCGGCAGCAAAGAGAAGGTGCGCGCGAGGAGTGTGCTTCAGGCAGCTTAGGACCCGCCACTGTCTCGCCTACCACGGAGGGGAATCAGGTTTGGCCAGGGTCGCCCAGCTTCACACCTGAGCTCATACAGTTATCGTCAGTGGTTTCTGATTACCTCAAGGAAACACAACGGGAGGGACAGGGCCCTTCCGTGGAGGCCCTTTAGGGCACAGGGACCTCTGCGTGGGATCTACTGGGTAAGTATGGCAGTACCTCAGGTAGGCCTCAGTGACCAAGGCTCTCCGGCTCACGCCTAGCTGTGTAAAGCAGTGTGGCGAACGTACGTACTGCTCCTCAGGCTGGGCCCACAGCCTAGCTTTCGCTTCTGTGAGAGTGCTGTCCCGAGTCTCTTCCTGGAGCCAGTCGTCAGCGAGGTGTCTTTTGGCACTGCAGTTCTCTTTCAGTCAAGGAGGCCGTGCGACTGACTGGCAAAGGGAGTCCCACCAGCGCTGCTTTCGCCAGTCTCACTGACGACTGGCCCACTCTACCTAGGCAACACAGAGAGGAGTACGCTGCCCTAGCTATGAATGTGAAGAGCTGTCTCCAGGGGCCTGCTTACGCTAAGGTTCCTCAGAAGCCAGAGGTCGCCGTTCCGGCACGGAGAGAGGTCATCCTGCGAAACTGGTGAATGGGCTCCTACCCTGTGTGTCCCCAGGAGCGTCGCAGGGTTAAGGCGCTCCGTGGTGGAGTATGGCCTCATTGGAGACCCCTGCACACCCAAGTCCCCTGACGTGAAACACTGGAACTTCACCGTGAGGCCCGAGGTCACCTTTCGTTCGGCCGGAGCCGAACCTGGGGTGCCGTGGGAGGAGTTCCTAGAAAGGGATTGCCAGCACGGTTTTCGCTTTGGGAGAACACGCAGCCTCGGCCCACAACGACAGTCCTGCCGTGCAGAGACGTCGGGCCGCTAGTGCTGTTCCAGGCAGCTTTGAAGCCAAGCGCAAGGCGCCTCCAAACGGGGAGAAAGCGTCCTCTCCCCTCCGCGTCCCACGTTCAAGCTGAATGACGCAGCATGTTTCTCGGAAGGCTCTGCCGAGCTATCTAGTACAAGGGAGAGAGAGCCTGCCTCTGCCGAGAAAGGTTTTGACGTGGGGATTGCTGGACAGGCGGAAGAGCGTTCCCCAGGCCGTGCGAATTTGAGGCCTTGGTGATTCTGGATGGTCCCAAGGGTCCAGAATTGTCCCTGGGAAAGCTGTCCTTTTCCCTCTTTTTCCGGCTGGAAGTACACCTCTGGCATCCGACTGCCGTTTGGCGACGTCCTGTGGTAGACGCCCTGGTTTCACTTGGGACGCACACTGGTGTTTCTCAGAAGAGCCCAAATCCTCCCTGCGGGTGGGTGGGGGGCTTGGCACACCAGCATGGAATGTAAGGCTGTTTAGAACTGCGTACCTTGCGGCCGTGTGACGGCCGCACGAACGAGAGCTTTCGAGCGAACAGGGCAGCGCTTCGCCATCACCGTTGCACATTCACGGAGCTTAGTCAAACGAACGCATTTACTTCCTGGGGCTCCAACACAGCCGAGGAGTTGGAAGGCATACAGCGAGGGCCCTTTGACAGTTGTCACAACGAACGTGAGGGCACAGTGTCTCGTGAAATACCTTCCACGGTCGAAGCATTCCGTTAACGCATGCCCCTCCGCTCCCTCTGGCACTCCGAGGTGTTCCTAACGGGGGAAATCTGGACTTTTGCTCGAGGCCGGGGTGGGGCGGGGGGACTCACAATTCTTCTGCCGGCGAGCTCCAGAGCGCTCCTGCTGAAGCTCCCAGCAAGGAACTGAGAGCAGCAGGCCTCACACGAGTCAACTCAGACTTCTTCTGTCACGAGTCAACTCAGACTTCTCATGGGAGGCCTTCCGGCAGCAAAGAGAAGGTGCGCGCGAGGAGTGTGCTTCAGGCAGCTTAGGACCCGCCACTGTCTCGCCTACCACGGAGGGGAATCAGGTTTGGCCAGGGTCGCCCAGCTTCACACCTGAGCTCATACAGTTATCGTCAGTGGTTTCTGATTACCTCAAGGAAACACAACGGGAGGGACAGGGCCCTTCCGTGGAGGCCCTTTAGGGCACAGGGACCTCTGCGTGGGATCTACTGGGTAAGTATGGCAGTACCTCAGGTAGGCCTCAGTGACCAAGGCTCTCCGGCTCACGCCTAGCTGTGTAAAGCAGTGTGGCGAACGTACGTACTGCTCCTCAGGCTGGGCCCACAGCCTAGCTTTCGCTTCTGTGAGAGTGCTGTCCCGAGTCTCTTCCTGGAGCCAGTCGTCAGCGAGGTGTCTTTTGGCACTGCAGTTCTCTTTCAGTCAAGGAGGCCGTGCGACTGACTGGCAAAGGGAGTCCCACCAGCGCTGCTTTCGCCAGTCTCACTGACGACTGGCCCACTCTACCTAGGCAACACAGAGAGGAGTACGCTGCCCTAGCTATGAATGTGAAGAGCTGTCTCCAGGGGCCTGCTTACGCTAAGGTTCCTCAGAAGCCAGAGGTCGCCGTTCCGGCACGGAGAGAGGTCATCCTGCGAAACTGGTGAATGGGCTCCTACCCTGTGTGTCCCCAGGAGCGTCGCAGGGTTAAGGCGCTCCGTGGTGGAGTATGGCCTCATTGGAGACCCCTGCACACCCAAGTCCCCTGACGTGAAACACTGGAACTTCACCGTGAGGCCCGAGGTCACCTTTCGTTCGGCCGGAGCCGAACCTGGGGTGCCGTGGGAGGAGTTCCTAGAAAGGGATTGCCAGCACGGTTTTCGCTTTGGGAGAACACGCAGCCTCGGCCCACAACGACAGTCCTGCCGTGCAGAGACGTCGGGCCGCTAGTGCTGTTCCAGGCAGCTTTGAAGCCAAGCGCAAGGCGCCTCCAAACGGGGAGAAAGCGTCCTCTCCCCTCCGCGTCCCACGTTCAAGCTGAATGACGCAGCATGTTTCTCGGAAGGCTCTGCCGAGCTATCTAGTACAAGGGAGAGAGAGCCTGCCTCTGCCGAGAAAGGTTTTGACGTGGGGATTGCTGGACAGGCGGAAGAGCGTTCCCCAGGCCGTGCGAATTTGAGGCCTTGGTGATTCTGGATGGTCCCAAGGGTCCAGAATTGTCCCTGGGAAAGCTGTCCTTTTCCCTCTTTTTCCGGCTGGAAGTACACCTCTGGCATCCGACTGCCGTTTGGCGACGTCCTGTGGTAGACGCCCTGGTTTCACTTGGGACGCACACTGGTGTTTCTCAGAAGAGCCCAAATCCTCCCTGCGGGTGGGTGGGGGGCTTGGCACACCAGCATGGAATGTAAGGCTGTTTAGAACTGCGTACCTTGCGGCCGTGTGACGGCCGCACGAACGAGAGCTTTCGAGCGAACAGGGCAGCGCTTCGCCATCACCGTTGCACATTCACGGAGCTTAGTCAAACGAACGCATTTACTTCCTGGGGCTCCAACACAGCCGAGGAGTTGGAAGGCATACAGCGAGGGCCCTTTGACAGTTGTCACAACGAACGTGAGGGCACAGTGTCTCGTGAAATACCTTCCACGGTCGAAGCATTCCGTTAACGCATGCCCCTCCGCTCCCTCTGGCACTCCGAGGTGTTCCTAACGGGGGAAATCTGGACTTTTGCTCGAGGCCGGGGTGGGGGCGGGGGGACTCACAATTCTTCTGCCGGCGAGCTCCAGAGCGCTCCTGCTGAAGCTCCCAGCAAGGAACTGAGAGCAGCAGGCCTCACACGAGTCAACTCAGACTTCTTCTGTCACGAGTCAACTCAGACTTCTCATGGGAGGCCTTCCGGCAGCAAAGAGAAGGTGCGCGCGAGGAGTGTGCTTCAGGCAGCTTAGGACCCGCCACTGTCTCGCCTACCACGGAGGGGAATCAGGTTTGGCCAGGGTCGCCCAGCTTCACACCTGAGCTCATACAGTTATCGTCAGTGGTTTCTGATTACCTCAAGGAAACACAACGGGAGGGACAGGGCCCTTCCGTGGAGGCCCTTTAGGGCACAGGGACCTCTGCGTGGGATCTACTGGGTAAGTATGGCAGTACCTCAGGTAGGCCTCAGTGACCAAGGCTCTCCGGCTCACGCCTAGCTGTGTAAAGCAGTGTGGCGAACGTACGTACTGCTCCTCAGGCTGGGCCCACAGCCTAGCTTTCGCTTCTGTGAGAGTGCTGTCCCGAGTCTCTTCCTGGAGCCAGTCGTCAGCGAGGTGTCTTTTGGCACTGCAGTTCTCTTTCAGTCAAGGAGGCCGTGCGACTGACTGGCAAAGGGAGTCCCACCAGCGCTGCTTTCGCCAGTCTCACTGACGACTGGCCCACTCTACCTAGGCAACACAGAGAGGAGTACGCTGCCCTAGCTATGAATGTGAAGAGCTGTCTCCAGGGGCCTGCTTACGCTAAGGTTCCTCAGAAGCCAGAGGTCGCCGTTCCGGCACGGAGAGAGGTCATCCTGCGAAACTGGTGAATGGGCTCCTACCCTGTGTGTCCCCAGGAGCGTCGCAGGGTTAAGGCGCTCCGTGGTGGAGTATGGCCTCATTGGAGACCCCTGCACACCCAAGTCCCCTGACGTGAAACACTGGAACTTCACCGTGAGGCCCGAGGTCACCTTTCGTTCGGCCGGAGCCGAACCTGGGGTGCCGTGGGAGGAGTTCCTAGAAAGGGATTGCCAGCACGGTTTTCGCTTTGGGAGAACACGCAGCCTCGGCCCACAACGACAGTCCTGCCGTGCAGAGACGTCGGGCCGCTAGTGCTGTTCCAGGCAGCTTTGAAGCCAAGCGCAAGGCGCCTCCAAACGGGGAGAAAGCGTCCTCTCCCCTCCGCGTCCCACGTTCAAGCTGAATGACGCAGCATGTTTCTCGGAAGGCTCTGCCGAGCTATCTAGTACAAGGGAGAGAGAGCCTGCCTCTGCCGAGAAAGGTTTTGACGTGGGGATTGCTGGACAGGCGGAAGAGCGTTCCCCAGGCCGTGCGAATTTGAGGCCTTGGTGATTCTGGATGGTCCCAAGGGTCCAGAATTGTCCCTGGGAAAGCTGTCCTTTTCCCTCTTTTTCCGGCTGGAAGTACACCTCTGGCATCCGACTGCCGTTTGGCGACGTCCTGTGGTAGACGCCCTGGTTTCACTTGGGACGCACACTGGTGTTTCTCAGAAGAGCCCAAATCCTCCCTGCGGGTGGGTGGGGGGCTTGGCACACCAGCATGGAATGTAAGGCTGTTTAGAACTGCGTACCTTGCGGCCGTGTGACGGCCGCACGAACGAGAGCTTTCGAGCGAACAGGGCAGCGCTTCGCCATCACCGTTGCACATTCACGGAGCTTAGTCAAACGAACGCATTTACTTCCTGGGGCTCCAACACAGCCGAGGAGTTGGAAGGCATACAGCGAGGGCCCTTTGACAGTTGTCACAACGAACGTGAGGGCACAGTGTCTCGTGAAATACCTTCCACGGTCGAAGCATTCCGTTAACGCATGCCCCTCCGCTCCCTCTGGCACTCCGAGGTGTTCCTAACGGGGGAAATCTGGACTTTTGCTCGAGGCCGGGGTGGGGCGGGGGGACTCACAATTCTTCTGCCGGCGAGCTCCAGAGCGCTCCTGCTGAAGCTCCCAGCAAGGAACTGAGAGCAGCAGGCCTCACACGAGTCAACTCAGACTTCTTCTGTCACGAGTCAACTCAGACTTCTCATGGGAGGCCTTCCGGCAGCAAAGAGAAGGTGCGCGCGAGGAGTGTGCTTCAGGCAGCTTAGGACCCGCCACTGTCTCGCCTACCACGGAGGGGAATCAGGTTTGGCCAGGGTCGCCCAGCTTCACACCTGAGCTCATACAGTTATCGTCAGTGGTTTCTGATTACCTCAAGGAAACACAACGGGAGGGACAGGGCCCTTCCGTGGAGGCCCTTTAGGGCACAGGGACCTCTGCGTGGGATCTACTGGGTAAGTATGGCAGTACCTCAGGTAGGCCTCAGTGACCAAGGCTCTCCGGCTCACGCCTAGCTGTGTAAAGCAGTGTGGCGAACGTACGTACTGCTCCTCAGGCTGGGCCCACAGCCTAGCTTTCGCTTCTGTGAGAGTGCTGTCCCGAGTCTCTTCCTGGAGCCAGTCGTCAGCGAGGTGTCTTTTGGCACTGCAGTTCTCTTTCAGTCAAGGAGGCCGTGCGACTGACTGGCAAAGGGAGTCCCACCAGCGCTGCTTTCGCCAGTCTCACTGACGACTGGCCCACTCTACCTAGGCAACACAGAGAGGAGTACGCTGCCCTAGCTATGAATGTGAAGAGCTGTCTCCAGGGGCCTGCTTACGCTAAGGTTCCTCAGAAGCCAGAGGTCGCCGTTCCGGCACGGAGAGAGGTCATCCTGCGAAACTGGTGAATGGGCTCCTACCCTGTGTGTCCCCAGGAGCGTCGCAGGGTTAAGGCGCTCCGTGGTGGAGTATGGCCTCATTGGAGACCCCTGCACACCCAAGTCCCCTGACGTGAAACACTGGAACTTCACCGTGAGGCCCGAGGTCACCTTTCGTTCGGCCGGAGCCGAACCTGGGGTGCCGTGGGAGGAGTTCCTAGAAAGGGATTGCCAGCACGGTTTTCGCTTTGGGAGAACACGCAGCCTCGGCCCACAACGACAGTCCTGCCGTGCAGAGACGTCGGGCCGCTAGTGCTGTTCCAGGCAGCTTTGAAGCCAAGCGCAAGGCGCCTCCAAACGGGGAGAAAGCGTCCTCTCCCCTCCGCGTCCCACGTTCAAGCTGAATGACGCAGCATGTTTCTCGGAAGGCTCTGCCGAGCTATCTAGTACAAGGGAGAGAGAGCCTGCCTCTGCCGAGAAAGGTTTTGACGTGGGGATTGCTGGACAGGCGGAAGAGCGTTCCCCAGGCCGTGCGAATTTGAGGCCTTGGTGATTCTGGATGGTCCCAAGGGTCCAGAATTGTCCCTGGGAAAGCTGTCCTTTTCCCTCTTTTTCCGGCTGGAAGTACACCTCTGGCATCCGACTGCCGTTTGGCGACGTCCTGTGGTAGACGCCCTGGTTTCACTTGGGACGCACACTGGTGTTTCTCAGAAGAGCCCAAATCCTCCCTGCGGGTGGGTGGGGGGCTTGGCACACCAGCATGGAATGTAAGGCTGTTTAGAACTGCGTACCTTGCGGCCGTGTGACGGCCGCACGAACGAGAGCTTTCGAGCGAACAGGGCAGCGCTTCGCCATCACCGTTGCACATTCACGGAGCTTAGTCAAACGAACGCATTTACTTCCTGGGGCTCCAACACAGCCGAGGAGTTGGAAGGCATACAGCGAGGGCCCTTTGACAGTTGTCACAACGAACGTGAGGGCACAGTGTCTCGTGAAATACCTTCCACGGTCGAAGCATTCCGTTAACGCATGCCCCTCCGCTCCCTCTGGCACTCCGAGGTGTTCCTAACGGGGGAAATCTGGACTTTTGCTCGAGGCCGGGGTGGGGCGGGGGGACTCACAATTCTTCTGCCGGCGAGCTCCAGAGCGCTCCTGCTGAAGCTCCCAGCAAGGAACTGAGAGCAGCAGGCCTCACACGAGTCAACTCAGACTTCTTCTGTCACGAGTCAACTCAGACTTCTCATGGGAGGCCTTCCGGCAGCAAAGAGAAGGTGCGCGCGAGGAGTGTGCTTCAGGCAGCTTAGGACCCGCCACTGTCTCGCCTACCACGGAGGGGAATCAGGTTTGGCCAGGGTCGCCCAGCTTCACACCTGAGCTCATACAGTTATCGTCAGTGGTTTCTGATTACCTCAAGGAAACACAACGGGAGGGACAGGGCCCTTCCGTGGAGGCCCTTTAGGGCACAGGGACCTCTGCGTGGGATCTACTGGGTAAGTATGGCAGTACCTCAGGTAGGCCTCAGTGACCAAGGCTCTCCGGCTCACGCCTAGCTGTGTAAAGCAGTGTGGCGAACGTACGTACTGCTCCTCAGGCTGGGCCCACAGCCTAGCTTTCGCTTCTGTGAGAGTGCTGTCCCGAGTCTCTTCCTGGAGCCAGTCGTCAGCGAGGTGTCTTTTGGCACTGCAGTTCTCTTTCAGTCAAGGAGGCCGTGCGACTGACTGGCAAAGGGAGTCCCACCAGCGCTGCTTTCGCCAGTCTCACTGACGACTGGCCCACTCTACCTAGGCAACACAGAGAGGAGTACGCTGCCCTAGCTATGAATGTGAAGAGCTGTCTCCAGGGGCCTGCTTACGCTAAGGTTCCTCAGAAGCCAGAGGTCGCCGTTCCGGCACGGAGAGAGGTCATCCTGCGAAACTGGTGAATGGGCTCCTACCCTGTGTGTCCCCAGGAGCGTCGCAGGGTTAAGGCGCTCCGTGGTGGAGTATGGCCTCATTGGAGACCCCTGCACACCCAAGTCCCCTGACGTGAAACACTGGAACTTCACCGTGAGGCCCGAGGTCACCTTTCGTTCGGCCGGAGCCGAACCTGGGGTGCCGTGGGAGGAGTTCCTAGAAAGGGATTGCCAGCACGGTTTTCGCTTTGGGAGAACACGCAGCCTCGGCCCACAACGACAGTCCTGCCGTGCAGAGACGTCGGGCCGCTAGTGCTGTTCCAGGCAGCTTTGAAGCCAAGCGCAAGGCGCCTCCAAACGGGGAGAAAGCGTCCTCTCCCCTCCGCGTCCCACGTTCAAGCTGAATGACGCAGCATGTTTCTCGGAAGGCTCTGCCGAGCTATCTAGTACAAGGGAGAGAGAGCCTGCCTCTGCCGAGAAAGGTTTTGACGTGGGGATTGCTGGACAGGCGGAAGAGCGTTCCCCAGGCCGTGCGAATTTGAGGCCTTGGTGATTCTGGATGGTCCCAAGGGTCCAGAATTGTCCCTGGGAAAGCTGTCCTTTTCCCTCTTTTTCCGGCTGGAAGTACACCTCTGGCATCCGACTGCCGTTTGGCGACGTCCTGTGGTAGACGCCCTGGTTTCACTTGGGACGCACACTGGTGTTTCTCAGAAGAGCCCAAATCCTCCCTGCGGGTGGGTGGGGGGCTTGGCACACCAGCATGGAATGTAAGGCTGTTTAGAACTGCGTACCTTGCGGCCGTGTGACGGCCGCACGAACGAGAGCTTTCGAGCGAACAGGGCAGCGCTTCGCCATCACCGTTGCACATTCACGGAGCTTAGTCAAACGAACGCATTTACTTCCTGGGGCTCCAACACAGCCGAGGAGTTGGAAGGCATACAGCGAGGGCCCTTTGACAGTTGTCACAACGAACGTGAGGGCACAGTGTCTCGTGAAATACCTTCCACGGTCGAAGCATTCCGTTAACGCATGCCCCTCCGCTCCCTCTGGCACTCCGAGGTGTTCCTAACGGGGGAAATCTGGACTTTTGCTCGAGGCCGGGGTGGGGCGGGGGGACTCACAATTCTTCTGCCGGCGAGCTCCAGAGCGCTCCTGCTGAAGCTCCCAGCAAGGAACTGAGAGCAGCAGGCCTCACACGAGTCAACTCAGACTTCTTCTGTCACGAGTCAACTCAGACTTCTCATGGGAGGCCTTCCGGCAGCAAAGAGAAGGTGCGCGCGAGGAGTGTGCTTCAGGCAGCTTAGGACCCGCCACTGTCTCGCCTACCACGGAGGGGAATCAGGTTTGGCCAGGGTCGCCCAGCTTCACACCTGAGCTCATACAGTTATCGTCAGTGGTTTCTGATTACCTCAAGGAAACACAACGGGAGGGACAGGGCCCTTCCGTGGAGGCCCTTTAGGGCACAGGGACCTCTGCGTGGGATCTACTGGGTAAGTATGGCAGTACCTCAGGTAGGCCTCAGTGACCAAGGCTCTCCGGCTCACGCCTAGCTGTGTAAAGCAGTGTGGCGAACGTACGTACTGCTCCTCAGGCTGGGCCCACAGCCTAGCTTTCGCTTCTGTGAGAGTGCTGTCCCGAGTCTCTTCCTGGAGCCAGTCGTCAGCGAGGTGTCTTTTGGCACTGCAGTTCTCTTTCAGTCAAGGAGGCCGTGCGACTGACTGGCAAAGGGAGTCCCACCAGCGCTGCTTTCGCCAGTCTCACTGACGACTGGCCCACTCTACCTAGGCAACACAGAGAGGAGTACGCTGCCCTAGCTATGAATGTGAAGAGCTGTCTCCAGGGGCCTGCTTACGCTAAGGTTCCTCAGAAGCCAGAGGTCGCCGTTCCGGCACGGAGAGAGGTCATCCTGCGAAACTGGTGAATGGGCTCCTACCCTGTGTGTCCCCAGGAGCGTCGCAGGGTTAAGGCGCTCCGTGGTGGAGTATGGCCTCATTGGAGACCCCTGCACACCCAAGTCCCCTGACGTGAAACACTGGAACTTCACCGTGAGGCCCGAGGTCACCTTTCGTTCGGCCGGAGCCGAACCTGGGGTGCCGTGGGAGGAGTTCCTAGAAAGGGATTGCCAGCACGGTTTTCGCTTTGGGAGAACACGCAGCCTCGGCCCACAACGACAGTCCTGCCGTGCAGAGACGTCGGGCCGCTAGTGCTGTTCCAGGCAGCTTTGAAGCCAAGCGCAAGGCGCCTCCAAACGGGGAGAAAGCGTCCTCTCCCCTCCGCGTCCCACGTTCAAGCTGAATGACGCAGCATGTTTCTCGGAAGGCTCTGCCGAGCTATCTAGTACAAGGGAGAGAGAGCCTGCCTCTGCCGAGAAAGGTTTTGACGTGGGGATTGCTGGACAGGCGGAAGAGCGTTCCCCAGGCCGTGCGAATTTGAGGCCTTGGTGATTCTGGATGGTCCCAAGGGTCCAGAATTGTCCCTGGGAAAGCTGTCCTTTTCCCTCTTTTTCCGGCTGGAAGTACACCTCTGGCATCCGACTGCCGTTTGGCGACGTCCTGTGGTAGACGCCCTGGTTTCACTTGGGACGCACACTGGTGTTTCTCAGAAGAGCCCAAATCCTCCCTGCGGGTGGGTGGGGGGCTTGGCACACCAGCATGGAATGTAAGGCTGTTTAGAACTGCGTACCTTGCGGCCGTGTGACGGCCGCACGAACGAGAGCTTTCGAGCGAACAGGGCAGCGCTTCGCCATCACCGTTGCACATTCACGGAGCTTAGTCAAACGAACGCATTTACTTCCTGGGGCTCCAACACAGCCGAGGAGTTGGAAGGCATACAGCGAGGGCCCTTTGACAGTTGTCACAACGAACGTGAGGGCACAGTGTCTCGTGAAATACCTTCCACGGTCGAAGCATTCCGTTAACGCATGCCCCTCCGCTCCCTCTGGCACTCCGAGGTGTTCCTAACGGGGGAAATCTGGACTTTTGCTCGAGGCCGGGGTGGGGCGGGGGGACTCACAATTCTTCTGCCGGCGAGCTCCAGAGCGCTCCTGCTGAAGCTCCCAGCAAGGAACTGAGAGCAGCAGGCCTCACACGAGTCAACTCAGACTTCTTCTGTCACGAGTCAACTCAGACTTCTCATGGGAGGCCTTCCGGCAGCAAAGAGAAGGTGCGCGCGAGGAGTGTGCTTCAGGCAGCTTAGGACCCGCCACTGTCTCGCCTACCACGGAGGGGAATCAGGTTTGGCCAGGGTCGCCCAGCTTCACACCTGAGCTCATACAGTTATCGTCAGTGGTTTCTGATTACCTCAAGGAAACACAACGGGAGGGACAGGGCCCTTCCGTGGAGGCCCTTTAGGGCACAGGGACCTCTGCGTGGGATCTACTGGGTAAGTATGGCAGTACCTCAGGTAGGCCTCAGTGACCAAGGCTCTCCGGCTCACGCCTAGCTGTGTAAAGCAGTGTGGCGAACGTACGTACTGCTCCTCAGGCTGGGCCCACAGCCTAGCTTTCGCTTCTGTGAGAGTGCTGTCCCGAGTCTCTTCCTGGAGCCAGTCGTCAGCGAGGTGTCTTTTGGCACTGCAGTTCTCTTTCAGTCAAGGAGGCCGTGCGACTGACTGGCAAAGGGAGTCCCACCAGCGCTGCTTTCGCCAGTCTCACTGACGACTGGCCCACTCTACCTAGGCAACACAGAGAGGAGTACGCTGCCCTAGCTATGAATGTGAAGAGCTGTCTCCAGGGGCCTGCTTACGCTAAGGTTCCTCAGAAGCCAGAGGTCGCCGTTCCGGCACGGAGAGAGGTCATCCTGCGAAACTGGTGAATGGGCTCCTACCCTGTGTGTCCCCAGGAGCGTCGCAGGGTTAAGGCGCTCCGTGGTGGAGTATGGCCTCATTGGAGACCCCTGCACACCCAAGTCCCCTGACGTGAAACACTGGAACTTCACCGTGAGGCCCGAGGTCACCTTTCGTTCGGCCGGAGCCGAACCTGGGGTGCCGTGGGAGGAGTTCCTAGAAAGGGATTGCCAGCACGGTTTTCGCTTTGGGAGAACACGCAGCCTCGGCCCACAACGACAGTCCTGCCGTGCAGAGACGTCGGGCCGCTAGTGCTGTTCCAGGCAGCTTTGAAGCCAAGCGCAAGGCGCCTCCAAACGGGGAGAAAGCGTCCTCTCCCCTCCGCGTCCCACGTTCAAGCTGAATGACGCAGCATGTTT